>NC_062519.1:8182374-8257374 GCF_022655615.1 Tachysurus fulvidraco | reverse complement strand
AGTAAAGGCAGAACACAAATCAAAGTAGTAGACGTTCAGGTCTGAGTCGTGTCTCTGGAGTACAAGCTGTTCATGCTGTGTACGTGCATGTATGTTTAGAAATGCTGTACACACACACTGTGTCAAACAACTGTGTGTGTGTGAGAGTAATAGATAGCTGCTGGTGCTACGTTGCAACCGCCTGCAAAAGCCAAGTGTAAATGTATTGTTTGCTATCAGTTTGCCACTCAGCCTTATCAGCACATAAAGGCCATTTCCTTTCACTATTTTGTTTGTATGGTTTGACCCATTTTAGTCAAAACAACTCATTTGAAACGAATAAAAGAGTAAGTAACTGTTCACGCTTTCATTCAATTAACCTGAAAATATTTGTGTAAAAGTTTTAAATGAATTTTTCGTTGGTCAGTTTTAAAAATATGTACTTATAGATAAGGTCTGCTCTTATTTACACTTCCACTGTACACACACACTTATCATATATTAAACTATTCGATTGTCCAAGACACGTTTTACATACTGTTTTTGTCTTTGGTTTTGCACTAAAGCTACATTTAATGTAACTAACTTTAACCCTGATAATTTAGAAAAACATTTTGCTACTCTCAAAGCTGATCATTGTTTGTTAGCAAAGTTCTATCAATTCTGCTTTTTTTTTTTTTTTTTTTTTGGCTGTCCGTGAAGTGTGTGGCTCTTCATGCTAAAGTTGTCATTCATGGTGTTCTAGCATTGTTTATGTTCAGTGCTGAGCTCACACTATGTGTGAATGTGCACGTTTCTCAGGCTACATGCTCTTTTCTAACCCTCCCCCTTTCTGCCGACCATAAACAGGAGGTTTCCTATCATGCTGCAGAGGAGGAACAGCAGCTCTCAGTTACACAACACTTCACATAACTTTATGCCATTTTGTGTTAGTAAAACAGAGGTAATGTGTTCCCCAGTTACCAGTTCCAAGCAAAATAAGAGTCAAATGAAAAACGGAGACATGCTGAATTTTGTGGTTTTGTGGAGACCCTTTTCCCTTTGTTTCTTCAAGTTTTTACCCATTCATCAACTCTAGATAGCACATTACTTTATTTATTTATTTATTTTAATAATTTCATTCATAATTACACCTCATAAAGAATGGGCTTTGTGTGCCGTAGCATTACAGAATCCCTTCACTGGAACGAAGCAGCTCAAACCTGTTCCGACAAGATAATGCCCCTGTGCACAAAGCAAGATCAATGAAAGCATGCTTTGTCAAGAACTTGAGTGTCCTGCACCAAGGCCTGACTTCAACCCCACTGAACAGCTTTCTGGAGAACTAAAACACTTTCTGTAGTCCAGGATTTAAGAGTTGCTTGAGATGGGATAATGCACTTTTAATGGTTACATACAAGCTTTCTTGGATTAATTTATGAGAAAAATATGGATAAATAAATAAACATATTATGTATAATAATAATAATAATATTTTAAGAGTTACAAAGGTTAAATAACACCCCCAGATTATTCAAAAGTGAGTATTACACATGAAAATGATTACTGAAATAGCTGGTATATGTGGTAGCTGGAAACAATGGAACTTTGGAGCATGCTAAACTACCCATCTAGATCAGTGGCTTGCACTGAACAATATCATATTACTGGTGTTTTCACAGGTGTGACTACTTCATAAACTTATTGCATCACTAAAACAAAGGCAATGCAAAGTGAGACTTGGATACCGAAATCCCACTTGTGACTTTCTCTCTGAGAAATGCAAGCTATTTTAATATTACCCATTCTAACCATTCTAATTAGCATATAATACATACTTAAAGACATTTAGTCATTTGATGAACATAGTGCATGAATTAATGTGTGAATTAATGATTTAAATTTTCTTCAATTATCGCCATCGTTTTTGGAAGCCAAGCATCTTCCTTCCTCTGTGCTTTTCTTCTTCACTTTCTGCTTCCTGCCCAATCGTTGACTTGAGGAATCATTTGAATGTGTTTGCAACTATACACCCATCTGTGCACCTACGCAGATGCAAAATAATTCACCAGTGCTTTATTATATTCCTTTCAAAGAGAGAATATAGTCAGTGCATATTGGATCCCAAAGATGGAGCTGGAGAGAGATAAAGAGAGAGAGAGAGAGAGGGAGAGAGTCACATGACTTTGAGAGGAAGGCATGAATCTCACCAGAATAACAACCCATCCCCCACTGACACACAAACACACATGGCTGCAAGGAGTCCCAAATAGCATGAATACCTTTAATGTGTATACAGACTTTATAAATAGGACTGAAAGGGAGCAGTTAGGCAGATATTTAAATATGCATAAGTATTGCTTATCCCATATGCACCAAGACACACTGAGGCGTTATCTCAGCTGTAAACTATCTGTCCATCCACGCAACTGTGTTGACATCTGCTGCTATAGTTAAGTCTGAGAGAAAAAAAAGTGTTGCACAACAGGTCTGCAACCATGTGCCTGTGCTGCTCTTAGAACAACGACTCCACTAGCATGCCTGTACTTTTCCACCATTAAAAGAGCTTCATTTTTTTATTTTTTATTTTTATTACCCCACCCTTTTCCATGAGCCCTCCTCATCCACTTCTGAATTCAGCATTAACGATGACCCATGTACCCAAGTTTATATTCAAGCTAAAGGATCAGATAACACGAGTGTCAGCATGATAGGGCGATGCTAATACGAGAGATGTCGTTTGTAGGGCTGTAGAAGGCGTTTTTCTTTTTGATTGGTTGGCTTTAGTTTTGTTGACATTTCGTGTGTGTGTGTGTGTGTGTGTGTGTGTGTGTGTGTGTGTGTGTGTGTGTGTGTGTGTGTGTGTGTGTGGCCAGACTTATATATCTTGGTGAGGACCGAATGTCCCCAAAAGGATAGGAATATCTGACAGTTTTGACCTTGTGAGGACATTATAAGTTTCCATAAGTAAACCTTTTTTATTTCATTTATAAATCTAAAAAGCCAAAAGGTTTAGCAAAACAATAACTAACTGTATTTATATTTTTGACAGGTCCTCATAAGGATAAGCCAAATACTTCCACAGAGAACACTATATTTATATTCTATGTTTGAATGGTAGTGTGCGGTTTGGGTCGTAGCCTTTGTTTTTAAGCAATAGCTCAAACCTCTTCCCTTCTAAACTTTTGCTCCAAACTATGTTTCCTATTAAAACACTTGCCCCATAACCAAACATGACATTTCCCAAAATCAACAAACATTTGTATGACTCTGTACAGACTCTGAAGGTCTAGTCTGTCTTTCTTTAGGCTGAAAGCTTTAACAGTCAGTGAAGGATTGTGTGTGCTACACTCAGTGGGCGTAACCTGAGGTACTTGTTTTACTTGATTTAATGAAAATAATATACTTATTTCTTTTAAATTTACATATAAAAGTGAAAAAAAGAATATATTTGTTCATGAACTAATCCACCATCTCTTAAGAATGAATTATGTACCTATAAAACAAGCACTACATATCTACACTATATACAATATTCAATATGGCCATAATGCACATGTGCATCTGGAATAAGTTTGCTTGCAAGCAAAGACATTTGAGACAGTTGTGTGCTCCCATCTTTAAGAAAACATTATAGGCATGACTCACATATGGGTGTGATGGTCAGGTGTTCACATACCTTATAGCGTATTTGCTGCCTTCTGTCCAAAATATTAACTTGACATTTTGAGGCAGCAGGCTACCTATTGAACCCTTGTCTGTTATCAATCAAATGGAGTCTATTCAGTGATTCATGTAAGTAAATGCACAGCCCAATAATGACTAAGTACTGAGAAAATGGAAAACCTCAGCAAATACAATTTAATGCAAACTTGCTCAAAAAGATTGAGTCATGCACAAACTAAACATATCTATCCCTCACCTTATACCTATTATGCTTTAGTAACTAAAACAGACTAGAGATCTGAAAGATGTATTTACACATTTCAGTTGCTGTGTGATTTTTTTGTTTTCACATTAGTAAACTAGCATTGGGTTGCTCTGGCACCCAGGGTGATTCAGTAGTTTGCCAGCTGCCTTTTAGCCTTTGCAACACCGGGGTCTGTGCATGTTCAGCAGTGCAAGTGAGCAGTCAAACAAATGTGCTGACTTTGATGTTGAAGCACAATTGCAGAAAAAGTCACATGACTCCTTTGTCTACTGTTGAAACACATGAGGAGTATTGTATGCTCTGTGATCCTTCTTGATGGAAGACAGAGTAATTATATTAAAAATTCTATCATTCTATCTGCTCCTGCAGATGAGACTGGCCTTGTGTAACTGATGGCTCTCAAGTTTTAGATTGAAGTTGCCAGTTGGCAAATCACTGACCAGCTGTTTGTTTGCCTTGGGGACACTATAAATGAGCTCTGTGGTTAAACCCAGGTTCACCCGTTTGGTAAAGGAAGTGATTTTGCAAGCATACATGAGCATAGGCAAAGACTTGTCTACATAAACAGACAGTGTTTTCAAGCTTGTCCATTAACATACTGTATTATGGTCAACAGTTTCAAATGCTGCACTCCTACAACAGTGGCAAAATCTAAAAGCATCCACATTCACAAGACTATTAAGAAAAAAAAAGTTTTTGTAGAAACAATAGTGAAGGTTATAGTGAATTGTTTGGTCATTTGAAGTATTTAGTAGATTGTGAGTAGAGTTTGCCTGATAACGGGTTGTTTGTGGTATATAGCTCTTTGTTTCTGTAGCTCAGTTGTGGTGGAGTGGTGAAGGGGTGGATTTCATCTTACCCCTGAAGGCCCAGTTCATTCTCCCTTAGTCCCCGACTGTAATGTACATTATATAAGAGGTAAAATAAATGAATCACAGAGCTGCTTTATGAAGGCTGCACAGTAAGCTATCCACAAGAACAGATCAACAGAAATTCAGGAAAGAATAATAGAATAATGTGCAACTTCATGTACACTCAAAAGCCAAAAATATGTGGACAAAATGAGCCCAAAAGTCTGGTAAAAAGAAGCACACAATTATATAGGATACTTTACTGGAACTACTGTAAGAAGCTCAAAGCTATCCCAACATCACAATGCCCCTGAAGACATGGGATTACAAGGTTGGAGTGGAAGAACTCCAATGTCCTGCACTGATCTTTGACATCAACCCCACTGAATACTTTTGATATGAACTGGAACGCTGACTGCACAGAACATCAGTGTCTGATCTCACTAATGCTCTTATGGATAAATGTAAATAAATTTACAGAGTGGATCTTTAAATTTCATATGACCTTCCCATGGCTTTGGAATGGGATGTTCAAGAAGAACATAATATCAGGTTTCCACATTCTTTTAGCCATATAGTGTAAAAATTTTGTCCTAATGAGATTTTTTATTTTTGAGACGTAAATCTTTAAGTAAAGAATATTTAATTAATAATTTCCTGCAAGCAAAACAACTTATGTATGCAATATACACACCCCTTCAATTTGGAATTGGATATTCAATAAGCACATATGGTTAATTTGTTCAGGTGTAAACAAACATTTGTACAAACATACTGTAGTGTATATGGTGTATGTCATTTCTATTTCAAAATATTTCTTATTAAATACTCCTTATTTAAGAAGCATTTTATTCAATGAGTCCAAAAATTAATTACCACTGTTTTCCTCTCAAGACATGTCAAGACATGTCAAGACATGTTTTATGTCTGACACTTGCTTCTTAAATGTTTAAATCGCTAATAATGGTAATAAGAAAGAAAAGCTTATATAGAGATACAAGTTTAGTATTGTGCAGATTGTATGTCTAAATCATCACATACTTGCCTCAGAAGACATTGTTTGCCTGAGCAGATTCATTCTTTCACAAGTTCCAAAAATACCATTGCAGTATTGATCACAATGATTCCTGAGTCTAATGCTTGCAGAGGCAATATTTAATGAAACTACTCATTATTTTTAGCTCTCTGGAGTCCCTTGTACATGGCATCATACAGTTACAAATAATGCAAATCACGCAGTTGATTGTGTGTTGCACATTGTTGCACATTTGTGTTCATGTTGTTGTTGTTTTTTTAGCTGAACGAGGTCACTCTGTATGATAGTGTGAGCATGTTAAAACCAGTTAGTCACAATTATGGTGAAAATTCTGAAGTGCTGTTTATACACTGTGAATGTTTTGTCTTCAAACTGGAATGGCTTGTTTTAGTGTGTATGATCATCCAGAGTGA
The DNA here is from genome assembly GCF_022655615.1 of Tachysurus fulvidraco. Classification (NCBI taxonomy): domain Eukaryota; kingdom Metazoa; phylum Chordata; class Actinopteri; order Siluriformes; family Bagridae; genus Tachysurus; species Tachysurus fulvidraco. The sequence goes on along the minus strand of NC_062519.1, from coordinate 8,251,185 downwards.
GTCTGATTCAATTAAATCACTTTTTGTCTGAGGCAGAGGCATAAATGAATCATTTTGGTCTACAATAACAGAGAATAAAATGTCTAAGCAGACAGCTGAACAGATGGACAAACTGTGACTATCCAACTGTGACGTCAATATCGTTCATTAATTCATGAATTCAATCATTTATCTGCTTTAAGGTTGCAGTGAGTCTGGAACCTCTCATAGCAACACTGGAGATGATTTTTAGTCCATCACAAAGCATCAACGTGACACACAAGTAATGCTTAGTAATGAATAAAACATTTAACTTCCATGTTTACAACATGTGTGGTAGCTCAATCAAGGACTACCAGAACACCACTGAAAAAGGCCAAGCATACGTTATGTAATAAAGGTATATTGTGATATACTACTAAATACAATGTAGTATGTTGTAGTATAGTATATCTCAGTGTATTTTATAAATATATGCACTACCTGGGTGCCACACTGGAGTAAGGTTTGCTTAATCTAGAATAATAATGAAGACATAAACAGAAAACTGATGAAATAACACTCTTGGAATTATGTATTAAATTAAATGTCCTAATAACTAAACAGATTTAAGCTTTTTTTCTATAGCTATGGTGAAACTTTGCAGTCTAGCATTGCTTACCTTCGTTTCTAAACGGAAACCACTTATTTGGGGAACAATTTATCTGAAGGAAGACCAGCTCATTTTTTATTTAAATCAGGGGAAAAATATACATAAAAAACATAATACATAACATTGTCATTCAAAGTTGTCAAAAAAAATACATTTCAGACAAATTTCCACCAAGTCAAGCTTTTATCAGAATGTCTCAAAATTAATTTGTGTATCCAGTCTTTCTTAAAGGTATGAACACTGTAATAAGAAGACCTATAACACAATTAGTCAATCATGTGGAACATTCAAGTGCATAACAGCTGGATAATTGCATGTTTTAGCAGGGGTATATGTGTTCCCATTTAATTAGCCACAAAGTGTGTAAAAGTGTCCTTTGTGTCTCTTTTTGGGGATATTCTGACAATCAGAAATTACCAGTTTTGTTTTAAAGGTTGAATAAATGCTGTGCCATATGTCTCACGCACTGGTGAAAGCCTATATGATTAACATGTGAAATAAAACCCACCAACAATAATGTACCTGATTGTGTCTAACACAAATAATATTTAATTACACCTAATAATAAGAGCAATAAAACATAACTCGATACAGCAATAAAGCCAGTCAGCAGTAAATACAGTATGTAAATAAGCTAGCTAAGCCTAGATTAACGTTTGTATAATGTAGTTAAAATGACTGTGTTTTGTAATGACAGTTATTGTGGAGAATGTCTGGACTTGCTGTAGAGGTTTAATAGGATGGTATGAGAAAAATAGATTACTTGCTTCTACACAGTTCCTCATACGGAACGTAGATAGCAGTAAGAGTGCGGAATTTTGCATGGATTTATGACATTTAGCACATCAGCACAATGTGGCAAAACGGAGGAGGTGTGTCCTAAAGTGAGAGAGAGAGAGAGAGAGAGAGAGAGAGAGAGAGAGAGAGAGAGAGAGAGAGAGAGAGAGAGAAGTTGGGATTGATTGTTCTCTTTATATTATCACATTGAATAATCCTGAGAGCAGCAGCTGAGGGGGAAGGGAGAAGGCCTGCATTCTCCATGTGGTACTGGGAGGCTCTGGTCTCATCAGAAAACCTCATCAAATGTATGTGTCTTTCAGATCCTAAATGTACATGTACAGCATTTAGCAGATGCCCTTATCAAATATCAAATATACACTAACACTGAAACAAAATAATAATTTAGAATTCTGAATGAAGGGATAATGTCTAAATAGATAGAAGTTCAGATACAACTAGGATGCACACTATGCCCTTTTTTTTAGCAAGCTTGCCATTACACTAAAGGAGCGCATCGGAACTGGGATCCCGCAGGACTAGATAGAAAACAGCACAAGCAGGATGTTTTTGCTTTCATGCAAACCTTAAGTTGTTTTCTGTCCAATAAAAAATACTGAAGTTTGTTTCTATATAACAATCTATTTATCTATCTATCTATCTATCTATCTATCTATCTATCTATCTATCTATCTATCTATCTATCTATCTATCTATCTATCTATCTATCTATCTATCTATTTATTTATTTATTTGTTTGTTTGTTTGTTAACACCAAACCCATATTAAATGTTTGTTGCCACAACTGCCCGATTTTTTTCTCATCTGACTGACTATAAAACTTGGTTCAGTTAAATTTCTAGTAGCCTTTAGAAAACTTCAGGCACTTACATTTAAGGTTAGATGAAAGAAAATGTTTACTTCTAACATGCCTTCTATATATTTTATTTAGGTTACAGTTGATTGTATATTTGAAACTTCAAACTCAAAAATCTTTTGCAAAAAATCCAGCCATGAAAGACATTTTTGCATCTTTATCCATCAAAAAAATACACATCCCTTTCTAAAGGTTCATTACAGGAGTGTAGCTATTTCTGTGGCTGATTTATGAAAACATGTTGATCAATGAAAAGAGAATTTTTTTTTTTTTTTTGCTTCTCATATTAAATTTTTTATTGCCTAATTGAAGCAGGAAGACATGAATGACAATGGTTGAGTTCGGAAACCTTACATTTTGTAATCAGGTCTATTAGGACTATGACATGTGGCCCTTCATAAAGCCTTCCTGTCTATTCAGTCTGGAATTTCTGCATGGAGAATTGCTGCTTACTGGATGTTTTTTCACTGATATCACATTTTTCCTTATTTTGATGTTTAATGTCAACATTAAACTTAACTCGCATCTCCATGATGTTATGCATCGCGCTGCCATATGATTTTGTCTAAATGTTCAACTGCGTAAATTTTAAGTGAAGTTGCATTCGTACATTCGTTAATATTGTATGATAAAGTGCTGGTATTTGTGAATGTGACTTTTTTGTCTGAGAATATTTGAAATGAATGCAGAGGTATCAAAAATTGCTGTGTAGTTTCTATAGAAACAAGGTGTTTCAGAATAAATTCAGAATATGGCATTTATGAAGTATGTGTATGAGGAGAAAATATAATCAAATCATGCTGAATTGGGTATCACACTGAGACACTATGGTTTCTTATTTGCTTTATTGCTTCAGCTGGGATTTGTCCAACTATGATTTATATTCTTTATTCAGCTCATATAGCTGACTTCTGACTTTTGTCTTAAACTTCTCTGTTCTCTTAAAACGTTGTTCACTAAACTACAATTTTTTAAATGACTTTTTGCACTGCATACACACTGCTGCTGTGCCTAAACGATGATAATTTAATGTCTGTATGTCTGTAAAATATTCAAATAAATTCAGTTCAGCACACTTGAACTGAATGAAGTTAAATTCATTGCTTGTGAATAAAGCTAGAAAGCACTGATTTGATGCGGCACACCTATGAAAATGAAGCTGTGTGACATGTTAGAGCAAGTGTGTAAGGGAAGGACGGTTTGCTTTTGTTTGCAGTGTGTTATCTGAAGTGCTGTACATGAGCCAAATTCCACCCACACTCTTTACAGCAAGCAATTATTCAGTGCAATTTACATTCTCCTGATCTCTTCTAACATGCTGTGGACTTACTGTGTGTGTAAATCACACAGTAGGAGACAATTTTGGAAATCGGCTCAAATATAGCATAGAATGTCAAATTGACTCACCATTAAGTTGAGAACCTCTATCAAGCTGCATGTATCAGAAAAAAATTATGGTTGTGATGGTGTGGCTAGGCGTGAAGGTTTGTTTAGCATTTGCTCAGACACAGATATGTTTGATCAGAATTCCTTCATCAGAATGAAGGATTAAACAGAATTCCTTTAGAAGAGACGGGATTGATTAGAATTTCTTTGGTATCGGGCAGAATTTATCAGAATTGCTCCGGAAGGGGCAGAATTGATCAGACTTCCTACGGAGGTTTGCAGGATTACTTTGACACGTACAATCTAAATAATCATTGGTGCAGACCATGAACACCCTTTCATGGAAACGGTATTCCCTGATGGCTGTGGTCTTTTTCAGCAGGATAACACGACCTGCCACAAAGCAAAAATGCTTCACAAATGGTCTGAGGAACACAAGAAGATGTTAGAGGTGTTGACTTGGCCTTCAAATTCGCTAGATCTCAATCCAATCAAGCATCTGTGGGATGTGCTGAACGAACAAGTCCGAACCATAGAGGCCCAACCTCGCAAATTGCAGAACTAAAAGGATCTACTGCTAACATTTTGGTGCCAGATACCACATCACACCTTCAGGGGTCTAGTGGAGTCCATGCCTCGACAGGTCAGGGCTGTTTTGGCAGCAAAAGGGAGACCAACACAATATTAGGAAGTTGGTCATTATGTAATGCCTGATGGGTGTATATTCTCTGTGTATTCATATATAGATTATATGTTGATCTATTTATTATGTATATCTGTACATATGTCTATACCACAGTACTACTTTGCACTTCTGGTTAGATGCTAAATACATTTCATTGCCTTGTACGCATGTGCAAAGACAATAAAGTTGAATCTATTCTAATCTAAAATTCAATCTTCTAGGCAACACTTGGGCCCACAGTGCGTGCTCACTGCTTTGAAAACAGCACTACTGATGTCATTGAATCATTAACAAAGAGCTCCACTATGAAGAGTTTCCTTTAATCCCCTTTAGTGTCTGTGTATCACAACTCACTTCTTTCTACTTATGAAAAAGGCAATCCAATATATATATATATATATATATATATATATATATATATATATATATATATATATATATATATATATATATATATATATATATATATATATATATATGTGTGTGTGTGTGTGTGTGTGTGTGTGTGTGTGTGTGTGTGTGTGTGTGTGTGTGTGTATATTAAAGAAAATAATATATTTGAAAAAATAAAAGGCAAATGTACATGATTATCTTTTGAATGTTGTTTAATGGGAATGAACATTTCAATATGAAAAAAAATGTTTCTATAAACCTTTATGCAGCATTTTGCTAGCATCTTTAATTGTATGTTTTAGTTGTGTATTTGTATTTTTATTTATTGTCTATACTGTACACGAATCTCCGTTTCAATAAGACTTGTTTTGGAAGAATGACTTTTGTACTATTGGAAATTCAGCAGTTAAAGCACTTTCTAAACAAAACTTATATGAAAAGATTATTATTAGACTTTGATTTTCTCATTAGGGCAGATTACTGTAATAATTATACTTATTTGCTTTTAGATATTTAGCATATAATTGACATATTTAATCTCCTAAATTATTGTTTTTTCATGTCACAACACAACAAAGAATACACCATCTTGCAGTATTTTGACTAAATACGCACTTGGGTGTTTGAGACACATCTAACGACACATGAGAAATGTAGCCATTGGTTTGAAGGCTCATATAAAGTGATAAGTTATTGTAAAGTGTTTTTTTTTTCCAGTGTTTCCTTTCCTTTCCTCACCCCAAACAGTCAAAGCCATTGTTCTTCATAAGGACATAGCATTATATTGTTAATCAAATTGCAGTCCTTATTTCACAAATATAATCAGTTGAACTGCCTTATATAGTCAGTTGAATCTTGCTAGTTTATTAGCCAATATTATTAATATTATTTTTAATTATTATTTAATTGCACCATTACTTGTATTATAGTCAAACATACACCTTTTGTTCATTCAGTATTAAACATTTATCTAGAAATGTGCATGCTGTGTACCTTCAAAGCTTTACTCTGAAACACATTATGGTCCAATCATAAGACACCTAGAATAATAGAGTACAGAATTTAAAATACTATAAAATGGCTAACTGCATTAACATAATCACACTTTCACCATGGAAGCACGTTTATATAAGTACTACAATACACTCCTGACCATTAAGAAATCTATTCTTTTAGTTTTTAAAACTAACACCTGTAAATGATCTTACTGGAATCATTGATTTTGTTTTGCTTTTATATTTTTAGTCATGTTCTTCCCATAGCTGAATTTCTTGACTATTAATATTTTATTTGAAGCACTAAGATTGTGTCTATACAAATCTGTATTTGCTGCATAAAGATCACATGTAAATCTGCACATATTTGGTTTTGTGTGATGTGGGAGATCAGTGGTTAAGATGTTGGACTACTGATCAGAAGGTCATGATCGAAACCCTCAATCACTCAGCTGTATAAATTGAAATAAAAGTTACTCTGGATAAGTGTCTGCTAAATACCAGGAATGTAAATGTGTGATACTTGAATAAGAAAAGAAACACAAGCATATTTATAAAAAAAACACAGAAGTTACATACAAAAGTCATTTTATTTCAGTTTACAAAGCGCCACATAAACAGTAAGATAAAGGTTGAAGCTCAAGTGGCTTCCTAATCCGTAAAACAAATGTACCACTCGGGGGTAAGAGGGCTTCTTTTACCCTGCAGTAGTCTGTCAGGGATTTAAGAAGCTGTGAGGAGGAATTGAGTGATCTCGAATCTGATTGGCTGCTCTGCCACTCCCACTTCACTGTTTTACTTCTGTTACAAAATAAACATTGTACAGTAAAAAAAAAAAAGATATATAATAGCATGCCATTACAACATAGTTAACAGATACTCTGATGAAACGAATAACCAATGCACACCGGGCAGTTTACCTGTGGCGATTGTTTATGTACAAGCCACGGCGTCACAAAACTGTTTAAAGTCCCTTTGCATGAAATCTTCGCTCTGTAACACGTCGTTCTCGGACGGAAAGTACTGCATGCTGTCTTCACGCTCCGGTTCAGGGAACGTGAACAAGTGAAACGTCTCACTGGTTGTGAACGGGAGCTCTGGACTGTCTAACAGAGCGCCCCTGGCGTTCTCAAGCACCCCGAGGTACGAGTCCATGTCTGCAGGGTCCAGCTCGCAGTCAGAGCAGCTGTCAGTGCCGACCGAGTCTGAGCGCATGTGCATGAGCTGGTACTTCTCGTGCATGAGGAACTGGTTGGTGTTGCGGGGAGCGCGCATCCCTGGCGCGCGCCTGCCGCGTACGTTTGCCGGTCGCAGCGACGTCGAGACCGGAGAGCGTCGTGGTCTCGTTGGATTGCGGCGGAAAACTAAACGGTGCTCTTTCCTGTCACTGTGCCATCGCCTTCTTCCGCGTTTGTGCCAGCTGTGCTTGGCTCTTTTCGACTCGTCAACCAGCTCGTTGCTCTGGATGTCCCCGCGGCACATCACGCCCCTCCCACACATCCTCTCTTCTTGTAGCATTAGCTTCTCTCTCTCTCTAATCTTCTCCTTCACATCGTCTTCTCGACGAGGAAACAAAGAGCAAACTTGGCCGTTTAACGGTGATGTTTCTACCTTTAAGCGTCTACCTTTTTACAATCTTTTCCGTTTTTTTCTTTGTCACTGGCTTTCTCTGGTTCATGTCCCGACGCGACGGCTCTCGGACAGGCAGCTTGACCGACTCACACCCCTCGACAATCCGCTTAACACTTTCTTTTTCGCCCTTTTTCTATTTTCGAGTATATAACTCGTTGAATTATCAGTTTTTTTTTGTTAAAAAAAGTGTGGAAATTGGGCTTGTAGTTTGTTTTGTTTGATTGTTGTAACAAACTACTACGCACAGCCCACGACTACCTCAGCAACTGTTATCTGTCGTTCTCAACGGTCAACTGCATTGCGGTTTATATAGCCTCGAGACGCTGGGCGTGCTCTACTGTTTACGGGGGTGTTAGTTATTGTTAGGAATGAAAAAAGACTAGAAAAAAAACAAATAAACTCGAAAAAGCCAGTCTGGTACGCAATGATACTAAAACGTTATACCAAATATTAATCATATACCGTATCAGACATGAGACATATCATCATTTCTGTCAAGTGATTAAATAAAATTATACTACGGCCCTACCCTAACTTGGAAATAATGGTTTTTCCCTGAATGTCGTCTTAACAGCTGATCTAGGATCGGTTTTTGTTGTCATACACAGAGTATAAAGCAACAAAAAGGGAACCCCAAACAGATGACAGATCAGTTATGTCATCTTCAAAAGCACAAAGAGGCTACGTGCAAAACGGCATACTAAACATACTAGTCTACCATTTTACATAGGACAGAATGGCGGTTGGTGTAGACGTGACCCAAAGCAACGAATTATTCCCAAGATGTCGAGCTACATACAACTAAACTGTATTTAGTTCCCATACTCTATGCTTTGAGCCTTTATGAATAAACCAGTGTTATTATTTCCATATAATTCTTTGGATTTAGGATTCACTTAGATGGTGTATGGAGACCACAATTCCTATTAAACACACAGCAACATTTTATTAAACCATTCACACTTTACATTCACAAAACTTTACAGTCACACTGTCTTTTATTTATAATCCGTAAACTTAATTCCAACTGTTAGGTTAGGGCGTAAGGTGTATGTACACCGTATAAGTGTTTGAGACACCACATACTGTCAAACATCAAATATATGCTACACCGTTTATGCCCTTTTAACTAACTGACATCTAATCATGTAGGCTAACTAGTCACCAAATCTTCATACAGACTGAGTCTTAAATTGTAATGGGATCCTGTGTTATGTTAGTTATATACTGCCACAGCAGTTACCCATGAAGAAACCCACTTCATACGTGGACTGAAGTTGTACCGTTTTCCTCCCCACAGTCACCTGATTCACCTCAGACTTGCTCATTGGGGATAAATACAAATACATTTAAATATATCTAATATTAATCTTGAATTTTTGTATGATATTAATCTTTATATTATTCTTTATATTAACCATTTGTTTTATGTTTATGTTCTGTTAACATGAAGCTGGTGGCTTTGTTAATTCTGTCTTAAATTTGTATTTGTTAATGAAATAGACAATAACACACTCTAACATCAGCTAGCATTGACACATTCTGATACCACAATATTCTGAATATCACACACATTGTTATCATCTTTTTTTATCATCAAAGTGCATACGGTACATGCTGTTACATACAATATATACTTTAATATATACATACAATATAGACTTTAATATATACTTTAAGCATTAGGTCATGGTTTGTGATTAAAAAAAACTGTTTGGCTTCAACAGACAGGAAATGATCAATGGCGAATCTTAAAGATCAATTGATCTATAAGACGTATAGCCTTAAACATTATACCTTGTCTTGTACTGTGCACTAGAGCGTTAGACACTTTCATATAGCAGTGTCCTAACCCAGAAACATTGGTTAAATAACACTCCTAATGTTAGGTAAATTACAGAGGAAGTGGATGAGATTTTCACCAGTAACTTGAAATATAAATAGCACCATGACATAATTTTGATAATAACAGTGTTATTGTAAAATTAACTTGCACTACTTTATAAAAAAAAAAAATACATATAAAAATATATTTCTTTAGGTAAGGCAGCAGTTATGGAAGCACTGAGGTGACATGGCGGTCACATATTGTTGTGTTTTAAATGAATGAGATACAAATGATTTATAAGACCACTGTGACCACAGCAACCTCACATGGATTTAACATTAGTCATCATACACTAATTCAGTCAGTATGATGCTCCTTCAACATGCAGTGTTACACAGTTTGTGGCCATGACTTTGGTATCTTGTGGCCACAGTGTAATAGTTTGTTGCGTATTTATTTGTTGCCATGTGGACACTCCTTATTAAAAATTACCTCCATGTCACCTAAGTAGCTCAGCTTATCCAGGCCGGGAAAAACTGGGTATAGGATAGACAGTGGATTGCTCTATGCACACATGCATTTGCATCAAGAGGAAATTCAGAGTATCTAATCCACAAACCAGCATGTTTTTGGGAAGTGAAAAGTAACCAAAGAACTCAGAGGAAACCCACATGTATACTGGAAAAACACATAAAGCTCCACATAGACAGTAACCTGAGCTCAGGATCACAAGACAGACCCTGAAGCTGTGAAGGAGCAACACTACCCTTGACGCCACCATGTGGCAGGTTGCTGTTTTCTGTAAAAGTGAAATGCAGTACTATATGATAAAACGTTACCCCATGTAACTCAGGACCCAACAGTAGATCCAGTCTTTTTTTTTTTTTTTTTACGTGCCTATTTTTTATGTTTCACCGCAGTTACTAAACAGGTTCTATCAGATGAATGATTCCATGATTCCAAATATTTTTTTTCACACATCTGTATCTGATTGCTGAACATCCCATCCTGGATTTAGCCCTGCATTCTTGTTTTAACAACTTTTATTCTTCCTATTCAACTTTTGTTCTACAAAGGCTTTTGTCCTGCACTATCTTGTTTGTCTTGTCCTGCACTGTTTGCACACTGGGTTGCACAGATGCACATTATGTATCTAAGACTAACTTACTAAGTCCTTATAGCTCTGTCTTTGTTTTATGTAGCACCCTGATCCTGAAGAAATGTTGTCTCATTTCACGGTGTACTACATCAGCTATATATGGTTAAAATGACAATAAAAGCTTCATGACTTGATTTGACTTGTTGCTATTACTTTTCTAAGCGATCAGAGTACCAGTACTCACGGTACCGGGTCTCAAAATGGCATTTTTAAATTTTTTTTTGCCATAGACACCCATTATAGACTTTAGATAATAACGATACCCAGGGGTGCCACTAAGAGGGGAAAGTTAGGCCCATGCACTTTTGGGAACCCCAGAGGCTTCTATGCATGGTGTGAAATGGGTGTGGTAGGGGGCCCAGTCTCAGGGCCCAAAATTGCCAGTGGCGCCCCTGATGATACCAATAATATTTGGTATACTGACTGGCCTTTCGGTTTTCTTGCAGCTTCCAAAATATGCAAAATCCAAGAAATTTCCTCAAAATTGACATGTGACATATCAAAACACTCAGAACAGTGAGGAGAACTTCCTCGCAAGTACTGTATTTGGGTGAAGTCACATGCTCGTATCCACTCGCCTCCAAAAGTATTTTCAGCCACCAGCATACCGTCAAAGTTGACATTTTCTTCAGGAAATGTACATTTTAGTTTTAAATGTTCTGCACGTCTCAGCCTTTGGTACGGGTCTAGCTGCTTGCACTCCAGTACGACAGTCGGCGCTATTGCGCTGCACATTTTCGACACCGAACTCCAAGAGAAGAAGGAAATGATATGTTAGCTGCTGGAATCACAACAGACATGAAGGGGGACTGAATGTTTTCTCTGCAAAGCTCATGAACCCTTACATGCATTAGACGTGCGTTGGCGTCCTCCAGGTTCTCTACGATGCTGTAGTCCAATTTTAACCTGGTGAAAATGGACTGCGCGGTGTTTACTGAGCAAAACACAGAAAGAAGTGTCTGTATCGTTGGATCGGAACTAGTGGAGAACTACACGGTAAAGTATTTAATGATTAGAAGCATCCTATAAATGTAGGTAAAGTGTATTTAGTCGCTGAGCCTGGGACACATCTACAGTACGAGAACGTATTAGCCAATCTTTATGGCCGTATCCCAAATACGTGAGAAGGGCACTAGATAGTGTGCAGAATCAGCGTCTTTCCTCCATTTCTAGTGCACCTATCTAGTGAGTTAAACGCTATTTGGGATCGAGCCCGAATTGTTTACGACAAAGTCATTTTAAAACGATTTCCAAGGGCTGCAAAATATTATTGATCATCTTCATGCTGTATAAAATGAAAATATAGAATGGTGCAGGTTAATAAACTATACTGTTAAGTTGACAAGCTAGCAAGCAGATTTTTTGAAGAAACCTGTAACAGCAACAGAAAGAGGCTGAAATATAGCTAGCTAAACTTCTGTTTTCGTTTTGTTGTCGTTTTTTTTTCGTTTGGTTTTCTATCTAGTTGAAGCTAAACTAAATAAAATACACGGATGTCATGTTTACGTATGTTGTTAAAATACGTCGTGTCGCTGCGGTCAGGTTTACTAACCAATTTCTAGTAGCTTTATAGCTAATTTAATTAGCGTTAGCCACTCCGCTAACGTCAAGTTGAAGTTCTAATATAATATATAATATAATCTGAAACGTTCATTTAGCAAACCCTAGGTTTATGACTGGGAAAAATTCACAATAATATTTGGGTTAATTGTGCAGTTAAATTTTTTGTAACTGTAACAGTTTTTTATACAAAAAAATTGTTTAATATTTATTCATTAGCACTGTGCAACTCAACAGGACCTAAATATCACCATATTTTAGCCTATTTATTTTAGCACTTGTATTCACTAGCAAGCTCAGATGTTTGTGTGCCTGTTGTCATGTTTGTTATGCTACCAGAATACAGAATATCATATATATAATAATAACAACGTATATTTGAAAGCATTTCTACAGCATGATTCTCCCACCACCAGGATTCACTTTGTGAATGGTAATGTCAGACTGAAAATGTAGTAGGATATTTTTTTAAATTACTAACGTTTTTTTTTTTTGTCTCTGACCCTGTTTAGGTTTACGTAATCGAGGTGAAGGTTGGGGACCATCGGTGGACCATAAAGCACCGATACAGTGACTTCCATGAACTGCATGAAAAGGTAAGTTTCAATCAGGTAAATAGCAAATATTCAGTATTTATACCCCCTGAACCCTAGTTAACATACTGGTCTTTGGCAAAGTGTTTTCCATTGAATCATGAGAGGAACAAGTGAACCGATTATTAGTGTTTAAACAGTAGAACTGGTGTCTTTCAGCTCATTTCGGAGAAGAAGATCGACAAACATCTGTTGCCTCCAAAGAAGATCATTGGTAAAAATTCTAAAACCCTTGTGGAAAAGAGGCAGAAGGAGCTGGAGGTGTATTTGCAAACTCTGCTCAGCCGATTCCCTGTTGCTGTACCAAAAGTTTTATCCACCTTTCTACACTTCCAGTTCTATGTGAGTATTCCTAAATCTCTTTCTCAGTGTTGCTTTTGGGAGGACGGGCAGGTGTCTATGTAAAAAGCTACAAACAAATATTTGTAAAAAGCTTACAAACAATATTTACATTGAATAACAAAATAGGATACTAGCACCGTCATGCTAAACGTCGTGTGTCATTTTTATGTTGAGGAAATGTAATAACAAGGAATAGTTAAAGGTAAATTTATATTGGATATGAGGAATCAAGCACTTTGGAATATAAGCAATGATGTGGTATGTGAATAGTTATGACAGATCGTATCTTTTGTCCTATTAAAATGAATGTTAATGACAAGCTAGTTCCTGTTATACATTATATAATATTACATGTTATAACCATGGTAATACACTCTTGAACTTACTGTAATATGACAAAAAAAAAAACACTACACCTTACACAGAAACCCGAAATCACAAAGTCCTCTGAGATTAAACTCTGTTGATCTTAAAACCATCCTGATTTCTAATAACACAATGATAGTAGGAGGACTGATTATATAACACAGCCACAGTGATAAATAATAATTATGTAGAAATAATAAATTCATTCTTTAATTCGTTTTTGGATATTTGCCAAACACAGCATGTTCAGCATCAGCATATTTTATCATTGGTGACAGTTTGTGACATTTCTGCACATTTTAATGCTGTTGACCTGTATACACTTTAACAGATATTTAACAGTATTCCTTGTTATTCAGCATTTTTATCACAGGCCAAACTCCACACTCAAATACAAAACGTGCTGAGATATCCAGACTTTCAAATTTTATTTAATGCCAACTAGTTTTCAAGTGCACTAAGTAAATGTATTTTGAACCATTCATTTTTATTTGTTGTTTATTTTAATGCCCAAAACGGAATATTTGTTAAAAGCACTGTAATTTTAAAAGAGTAGAAATACACAAATGTATATAATGTGTTTCATGTATAGATTATTGCGGAGACTGTTTAGACTTAAGATCACATGCCTGTATCATGTGGTAACTTGTGGTGTGAAAGTGAAATAGGAATAGACTAAACTTTTAGATAGTCTGGATTTTCATGCGAGTTTCGGATAATTCCACTATTTGTAGGAGCTACTTCCTTTTCCTTTGAGAAAATTATGGTCTAAATGACTTACTGTGGGCTTTTTTTTAGGCTCAGCAGTGGTTTGATTTAATCCTGACCCTCATTGCGTACATCACAGCTGATATTGCATCTCAGTGTATTTAGTCAGCCAGCTTGTACTCTTAAGATTAAGTTCTCCTTTAATATGTCCCAGTACGTTTCCTAGTGCCCCATTCATGGTTCCTTTTATGGTACGTAAAAAACATTACTACATGCAGAGAAACAGCATCGTATCAGGATGCGTTCACCTCCATATGTCACTGTTCTTTAGATGTGTAAAAGTGTTGGTCCCCTTCCTTTTTTGCACGTTTGTCACATTTTAATGTTTCAGATCATCAAACAAATTTAAATATTAGTCAAAGATAACACAAGTAAACACAACATGCAGTTTTTAATTAAGGGAAAATAACTTGCAATGAGTCTGTTACAGCGCTGTGGAGGAATTTTGGTCCACTCATCTTTGCATAATTGTTGTAATTCAGCCGCATTGGAGGGTTTTCGAGAACCACCTTTTTAAAGTCATGCCACAGCATCTCAATACGATTCAGGTCAGGACTTTGACTAGGCCACTCCAAAGTCTTCATTTTGTTTTTCTTCAGCCATTCAGAGGTGGACTTGCTGGTGTGTTTTGGATCATTGTCCTGGAGCAGAACCCAATTCTGCTTCAGCTTGAGTTCACAAACAGACGGAAGCACATTGTCCATCAGGTTTTTTTTTTTGGTAGACAGCAGAATTCATGGTTCCATTTATCACAGCAAGTCTTCCAGGTCCTGAAGCAGCAAAACAGCCCCAGACCATCACACTACCACCACCATATTTTACTGTTGGTATGATGTTCTTCTTCTGAAATGCAGTGTTCCTTTTATGCCAGATGTAATGAGACACACACCTTCCAAAAAGTTCAACTTTTGACTCGTCAGTCCACAGAGTATTTTCCCAAAAGTCTTGGGGATGATCAAGATGTTTTCTGGCAAATCTGAGACGAGCCTTTATGTTCTTTTAGCTCAGCAGCGGTTTTCGTCTTTGATCTCTGCCATACAGGCCATTTTTGCCCAGTCTCTTTCTTATGGTGGCGTCATGAACACTGACCTTATCTAAGGCAAGTGAGGCCTGCAGTTCTTTGGATGTTGTGGGGTCTTTTTGTGACCTCTTGGACGAGTCGTCACTGCGCTCTTGGGGTAATTTTGGTCGGCTGCTCCTGGGAGGGTTCACCACTGTTCAATGTTTTGTGATAATGGCTCTCACTGTGGTTCACTGGTGGTTCCCACAGCTTTAGAAATGGCATTCTAACCTTTTCCAGACTGATAAATCTCAATTATTTTCTTTCTCATTTGTTCCTGAATTTCTTTGGATCTCGGCATGATGTCGCTTTTGAGTATCTTTTGGTCTACTTCACTTTGTCAGTCAGGTCTTGCTTAAGTGATTTCTTGATTGTGAACAGGTGTGGCAGTAATCAGGCCTGGGTGTGGCTAGAGAAATTAAACTCGGGTGTGATAAACCACAGTTAAGTTGTTTTAACAGGGGGGCTAACACTTTTTCACGCAGGGCCATGTGGTGTTGGATTTTGTTTTCCCTTAATAATAATAAAAAAAACCTTCATCTAAAAATGGCATGTTGTGATTACTTGTGATCTCTTTGACTAATATTTAAAATTGTTTGACGATTTTGACAAAGGTGCAAAAAAAATCAGGAAGGGGCTAACACTTTTTCACAACACTGTATATAATTTATTGTATATGTTTTCTTGATTATTCGAGAGCATGTTGTGATACCTTGTGTGGCATACCTGACTGGGGCGATTAGTTGTGGATCAGTGAGCATTCCACCTGCATATCGTCAAACCATGTACAGACACGAATGTTTATGGTCTCTGTTGTGGCTCTGTAGCTTTTTCCAACTCCGTGTGTTTTAATACTTGTGTCACTGGGAACATTAAGTGGTCCCTTCACCTTCACCATGATTTCTGCTTGATGCACCAATAGCAACGTCTGTTATAAAATTTGCTCCAGGATTTTGGGCAGCATTTTTACATATATGTATTTTTATTATACATTTACATAATAATAATAATTTTTACCCTATTATATATAATATATATATATATAGATAGATAGATAGATATATATATATATATATATATATATAGATATAGATATAGATATAGATAGATAGATAGATAGATAGATAGATAGATAGATATTTATTTCAACTTAACCTTGATATACCTTATGTATATCGTGTGTAAATGTGAAGTGGATACATGCACTGGAAATGTATTCAAGTGTTAATATCGTCTAAATATTTCCCCACGCTGTGGATCATTTTAGTTCTTTACCTTGGAGTTTTGATGCCCCAACAGCTTTAGTTATCTCATTGCAAAGCATAACTGTAATAAATATTAGCAGTAATTGCATATGATTTTAAGTAGGAATAAGTAGCCTGACTCCAACCTCCAGCTCTACATGACATTCAGAAAAAGACCATCTGGCCCTCTGTCCATTTAACATGTAAATGATACCATTTTCTTAAGAATCCATTAAAGCAGATAAATAAAGACTCAAGAGGTTTGCTGAAAGCTACAACTTTTAAAGCATTTCCAGGGAAGTGTTTGTTCTAATTTTCCAAAGGTTTCTGAGAAACTTTCCCATAGTTTGTAGCAATGTCAAGGTTGCTTTAGTTGGTTGTGAATCTTAAAACTACACATAGTAACACAATAATATGTCTGTAAATCCACTGTTAGGAAAAAATGTGTCTTTTATTGAGATTAGTAACCCAAAAGTAGCAATGCTTCTTTCCTCACACTTATTTGATCTATTAATCATTGACTAATGAAACACTTTCTGGCGAAAGCATCATGTGACATGCACTAATGTAATAAACAGGTATATTAAAGGTGAATAAATGGAACAAATAAGTAATTTATTAAGTCGCGGTCTTAGCAAATGTTTATTGTTGTTATAATTATTATTACATCTTTATGAAAACGATATATTAATAATTGGGGCTGGGGGTGGTGGGGGTACTTTGTGGTTAGTACGTTTGTCTCACTTCTCCTGATGGTACGATTCCCTTCACCGCCCCATGTGTGCATTGTTTGCTTGTACTGTGTTGGCGCTTTGTCTACTTATGACACCTGAAATGTGAAAAACTGTGAAATGTTTACTTTGTAATTTTCCCCTTTATTACTTTAATATAGTTTTACTAATTAATATAACTTGTAACAAGTGAGTACAGTGATGAATAACAAGATTTTCTTGTTTTCAGGAAATTAATGGCATTGCTGCTACACTGGCAGAAGATCTGTTCCACAAAGGTATAGCTTTGCATATAGCTATAGCTTAGCATACTCGCGTATTTTGTCAAATATAAACCTTCAGGCAGGTCAAAGAGGCTGGGCATCACATAACTTGTGACTCTGTTTCTGGCTGTTCCTTGTTTTAGTTTAGTCATCTAATGACATCTTGTGACCCTGTTGCAATGGACATTGTAATATAAAGTATAAAGTACTTTTCACTTCACATCCTTCTGGAACGAGGAAGGGGATGTGAAGTATATACCGTGTACATATATTTATATGCAGGAAATCTGAAATATCTGTCTTAATCCAAAGCATTTAAAAATCTAATCACCAGCAGTAGTGAAACAGTGAAAATGGCATTTAAAGATTCCCGTCCTGCATCATGGACGTTGATTTGGCACTTTTGGCATTGTCTGACTTTCACTTTATGAGGAAACTTAACCTACCTAGCAAGATATTGGACATGGTTTAGGTATTTACTGCATTTACCCCTGCATTTGTTAAACTGACTTCTTGCACTTTGTGATCTTTTTGTTGTTTTTAACTTGATGGTTCAAAGTACCCAGCTTCCTTTTTGGCCAGAATTCACCCACATGTCAGGTTATTCCAGGCCAACACACAAATCCCAACATGTTGAAATTTGACTGTAGCTATTCTACTAGTTCATACAAATGCACCAAAGACAGCATTCTTTGTCTTCGATGATGAAGTTATGAATCATAAAGTCTAAAGAAAATTTGTTGAAATGAAACATGATTAATGCAACTTGCACAGAAGCAAGAAGCAACCTTAATCAGTGGTATAGTACAGTAAACATCATTTATACTAATAGCAGTATTCTATATTTCATTAGAAATTTGATTTTTTTTCATTTGCAATAGGCCCCCCCCCTTTTTTTTTTTTTTTTTTTTTACACATTGTCTTTTGTGTTTTTGTGTTGTATTTAAAGCTTTCCTCTTTCCTCAGGTGAACAGCTGTTAGCTGCTGGCGAAGTTTTTCTCCTGAGTCCACTGCAGCTCTATGCCATCACCCAACAGCTGAAGCTGGCCAAACCCACCTGCGCCAATGGAGATGCCAAGGCCGATCTGGGCCACATACTGGACTTTGCCTGCAGACTCAAATATCTCAAGGTGCCATTGTGCGGTTGTGGTTGATGGCATGCATCATTCACCATATGTATAGGATTTAATATACAGAATATACAGGGTTCATTGATGTTATTGCTTACTGTAATGCTGAGCTTCATAGTATTGAAATACATTTACAGCATTTGGCAGATGCCTTTATCCAGAGCGATTTACATTATCTCATTTTTGTACAACTGAGCAATAGAGGGTTAAGGGCCTTGCTCAGGGGCCCGACAGTGGCAGCTTGGTGGACCTGGGATCGAACTCACAACCTTCCGATTGGTAGCCCAACACCTTAACCACTAGGATACCACATGCTTGCATTTTGTCAGATGAAACAGAAATGCTATTATTTAGCACTTCCATTTATCATATTAGAAACCCATTTGATTTAGTGCCAGGTTGGTCTGACCAGGGAAGAACAGCTGTTGGATATAAATATGATGGATGACCCATTGAATTCACGGATGACTGATAACCAGTTGTATTAACACGAGCTGTTGTGTGTTTGCATGCACAGATCCCTGGTACTATAGGAGTTGTGGGCCCCAGCAATATTGAGGAACACAGTCTACAGTTTGACCTCTCTGTCTTTAAATCGGTGCTCCAGATCGAGGTAAGAGACATATATTTCTTCTGGAAAGCGATTGGTTGTTGTTGAGTGCGTATTGAGTTGGGTAGGATGTATTCTTTGCAGTTTAAACTGCAATTCAAATTCCAGATTTCTATATAGATTACTTTAGGATTAAACAATATTTCTGGATGCTCAGTTGTTTTTTTTTTTTAATAACTCAGATACATATAAAACCTTGGAATTATAAAACGTTTCTCCAGGAACACAAAACACTAAAGCAGGCATTGTAGCTAGGCAGTTAGCTTAGTTATATTCTTAATGGTTTCTGCAAGTTAAAAACCTTTTAACTAGAGATCTGTAGTAGGAATGAATTTGGTATGTTTGATCGTATTTTTCAGATAAATGACTGCAGTTCAGGACAAATCATGGGACTCCCTGCATTAAAGCCGACCCTGGCTACACTCAGTGTTCATCGTTCAGCTGCGTCCATGAAGGTTTTCTATTTGCTCTAAGTAAACCTCTTAAAAAAGTTTAACACTCCAGCTACTGTATTGATCCTGAACTGGGTTTGGGTAACTTTGTTCTGTAGGAAATTTTAGTTCCTGAAGCTGCTGAGTTTGCCCATTGGGAGCCCGAAGGCGTGGACATCGACTGTGCGGTGACGGCAGTTATCCCAACCTGGAAGATACTCACCACCCTGGACATGAGCCACAATAACATCTGCTGCATCGATGAGTCTGTGGTAAAGTGAAAATGTTTAAATTCTTTACCTGCTAGGTCTTTCTTTCTTTTTTCAAAAATCATATGATCATATAAACAGGTGATTGATGTTCCATTTTATATTTGTTGGAAGATTTAAAGCAGCCAGCAATTTAATACTACAATTACAGAGTAATTAATCTGTGATTTCTTTTTTGTACCCTCGAATTTCTCATTTGCTAAGATTAACATTGACAGAGGCCACACCCCTCAACTTCTTTACTAAAAAGCACATAGTTTGCTCCTCCTTTAACTAGGACTGATGAGTACATACTTCTCTACTGTGTCAAATGCCCCCTGTCCACCAGAAAGAACCGGGTGCTGGTTCAGAGCTAGTGCTGGTGCTGGTTCAAAGTTGGTTCCACTGGCGAACCTTCTAAGAACCGGTTTGCCTTTCCATGGGCTAGAGAGCCGTCACAGAGCCGAGTCTTCTGTCGCTGTATACAACGTTATACGGCAACATTAGCGCAGCAGCAAACACAAACACAACATCAACAGTAGCGGATGTTGCTTTACTGTTAATGCTCATGGCTTTGCGAACCTACATTGGCATCCAAATGTGGCGAATCCTGATTTAAAATTATTTTAAAATGGCTAACAATGTTTTTTTTTTTTGTCTTGTTGGTCACAGTAACCCCGCCCTCAGCCCCTGATGCAAGCAGTTATTAAGTTTAGACCAGCAACGTTCTTAAGAACCACTTTTCCTGGTTCAGAGCTGGTGCTTTGGGTGTCAGACTAATTTTAAATTAGGCTCTGGCTCTGAACAGTACTCAAACTGCCTTGGTGGAAAAGGGGCATGACGGGCACATATGCCAGGCCTTCTTTACGTTGACTAAAGGGCATATATTGTGTCCTCTTTACTGGCACTGACAGTCACAAACACCACAACCTCAGTCACACTGAAGAAGTTGTGCTTTATGTGCTCATCAGTCTCAGTGAGCACATAAACCACAACTTCTTCACTGTGACTGATGGTCACATGTTCCACAGCTCCTTCATTGTAACTGACAGGCACATATGTTTCACATATTTTACTGGGCCTGACCAGTGTGATGGAAACTTTTTGCAACAAAGCTGTTTGTGGAGTTCTGATCTTCTGTGTGCAGGACTAGAAGTTGGTTGTTTCTAGAAATTGTTATTAGCAGAGATGGTATGTATAACGTTATTAGAGGGTCCGAATGAGCTGGAGACGAGTTGGGTCATACACAACACTAGGCAGACCAAGGTTAGGGTCAGGTTATCCTGCTCAGGAGATGATGAGGTGTTGTCCATCTAGCCAACGGTAGATGATGTTTTTCTTTCTTCAGATTCTGTGTGTGAATAATATCTATCAGAGTTCTTCCTTTCTCATGCTACACGAGGACCGTTGGGTCTTGCTGCGCAGCAGTACGAATAAATTATGAACCTTTTTACTCTTGCCCTTGCGTACCCGTGCGCTATTTTCTCAAAACGTCCACAACTCCAGTACATAGGCTTCAGTTCTTTTACTGATTATGTCGAAGAGCCTCATCTTTCGTAATCTTCCTTTTGTCATTTTAGAAATTAATTCCTTCAGTCGAATTTCTTGATCTCGGGCACAATTTCCTGTCCGTGGTGGAAAATCTCCAGGTAAGCTGATGGATTTATAATGTTTATTATGTATAATAATAAATTATATATTATACTAATTCTAATCTTTCTTCATGAATATTATATTGCAACTTCTTTTGTCAATCTCTTGCTCTTGCTTTTCTATATATTTGCAGTATCTATACAATCTAGTGCACCTGGACCTGTCTTATAACAAGCTTACTGTTCTTGAGGGTGTTCACACTAAACTGGGAAACATCAAGACCCTGAATTTAGCTGGAAATCAGATTGAAACCATTTCTGGTCTCAGTAAACTTTACTGTCTTGTTAATCTGGACTTGAGCAGTAACAAATTAGCACAGGTATTGGGAAGTTTGTTGCTTACATTGTTTCGCTGGGAGCTGTATTTTGCAGACAATATTTAATTCGATTTATTTGTTCAAATTATTATTTTCTGCAGTTGGATGAAATAAAGCACATTGGAATGTTGCCCTGTTTGGAAAAACTCTCCATTGCTAGCAACCCCATGTGCATCATTCCTGACTATAGAACCAAAGTTCTGGCCCAATTCTGTGACCGAGCATCAGAGGTATGACTCATTGGCTAAATTATTGATGAGAATTTTATTTAGTTATTTTTTTGTGAATATTGATTATAGAAATGTTTCAGCATGAAATGACAGTATTTTCCGCACTATAAGGCGCACCTAAAAGCCTTAAATTTTCTCAAAAATCGGCCGTGTGCCTAATAATCCGGTGAGCCTTATGTGTGCACCGAGTTCCAAAAATTTGTAACAATGTTGTTGTCGGATCATTTCCTGCTGAGACGTAATACATACACTACGTACGCTGGCAGCGATAAACCAATCAGAGAACATTACTTAATACGTACAGTACGTACACTTACCTCCGCCACGCCTCCGGTAGGTATACTACCGGTATGTTGCAAAACAACATTTGTTTCTTCCTAACCATTATGCGCTCCACACTCCAGTCCAGTAGGTGGTGGTAAATGCACCTTAAGTTGGTTTGCCATCCGCCAATAAAAATCAGATGCTTACGAGGCACAATACAAACTACAGGCTATCAGTTACATGGTTGTAAATGGGAATAGAGCTGCTGAAAGTATTCAACATCAATGTATTTATGGTTCAGAAGAGGAGTAAGCAAGAAAATGAACTGTGCCAAGTTAAGAAGACACAGTAGATGAGGACTTTGATGGATTTGTGGGAGAAGATTGATTAAAAAATAATGTGTGTTTATTGTTAAATAGTAGAATAAAGTTAAACTAAACTCACTGTTTTGCTTCTGTTACCTTTTTTGTAGACTGTAGTATGTTTTAACATGCGCCTTATAATATGGTGCGCCATATGTATGGGTTAAGTACAGAAATAGACCCCATAATTGACACTGCACCTTATAATCCGGTGCACCTTATGGTGCGGAAAATACTGTAAGGTAATAATAGAATTTTACATTTGACAAGAGGACCCATTTCATATGAGCAAAATAACACACAACATAACAGAACAACCATATTCCCCCTTTAATACGTTTGTAGTATAATCATAGTTGTTCTTAAATGACTAGTTTGCCAGTTATGTTTTTATTAGAGATTGTATTTGATGTAGCACCACAGTGATGAATACGTGTTATTGAAGGTTTGCTTAGATGGCACAGTAACCACTGAAAAGGAGCTGGACACCGTCGAAGTGCTGAAAGCCATTCAGAAAGCCAAAGAAGCGAAAGACAGAATGGCGAACAGAGAAAAAAAAGTAAGAATTATTTTCGTCATATTCTTTGAGGCTGGAATGGAATATACCAGTTTGTTCCTCTGCAGAATAATCTTGGCATCAACTTTTTCATTTTGTAGGTGTTTAATGACTTAAACATGACCCTGTTTTCCGTTCCTCTTTCAAAACTGTCATGCCTAATCTGTTTTCTCCTACACCAACATGTCTTTAAACTGCAGGGCTCCGACTCAAAATGTGTAAATGTTGGCAGGTGTAGTAATAAAATTGAACTGAGATGAATCTCGGTGCACATTTTGGCAGTATAATATCATGTAGGGATGACAAAATTGTCATCTTGAAAGCACAAGCCTAGACCCAGGATGTGTTTACACTGATGTACAAAAATGAAAATTCAAGCTTGAGCCCGACACTAAATAAATAACACTGTTATCCAAACAATTCATTTGTATAATGTGATTCACTGTAGCTACATATTTAGAGCAAAGCTAAACCAGTATATTTCACTGTTCCTAAAAGCACCGTTTTGTTCTCTTGGTCAGATTAGTGATGTGCCCAGACTGACTGATGCAGGGCTAAATCCCTCATCCTCCAGCTCAGTCACTGCCCCACAGTCTTCCTCTTCTTCTTCTTCATCTTCTTCTTCTTCTTCTTCTTCTTCTCCACTCCACTGTGCCAGCTCCAGCCAAGGTAATCATGTATGTATCAGCACAGCATAAAGGGGCTCAATTTAAATCAAGTTTACTTAACATCATGTGATTATCCAAGCATCTGTGGTAGGCTATAAGGCTATAAGTTTGCCTTACTCGTTAGCAGCGTTAATAAAGAAATGATTGTCTTTAACATGAAGTGGTGGTTAAAATTTTATAAGGCATCCTATGAGAAGGTACTGACTGCTGTGATTAAATGTCAAATCGCCTGAAGAAAGAAGCCACCGTGTACGAGCATGTAAAAATGATGTACATCAAAGACGCTATTTAATGATTTTTGTCATTGCTGGTCTGTTGCTTTTTGCTCCAATATGGTGAGTGAAGGGCCCAGTGCATAGTAGGTGTGTCTTGAGGCTAACCTTTTAGCCTCTGTTCTTGAGTAGCAGATCAAAATGTAAACATACAGTACTGTACATTTGTAACAGACTAGTACAATGTTCCAACCAGACAACAATGACTGAATAATGAGCTTCTTGATATTTCCCTGAGCAACAGTACAGAATGATACTTTGTCATGTGGCCCTCTTCTGGCTAGATCTGGTATTGCAGCTTAACATTTTTTCTTCTTCTTTGGATTGCACCAGTGTAGGTTTTGTGTGCATACCCACAAAAACAAACAAATGCTTAACAATTGTGGTTCCTTTGTATATTGTATGCACCTGTAATGTATCTGCTGAAAAAATCTAATACTAAAATAAGGATTAGGAAATTGGCCAATCTTTTTTTTTTTCCTTTTTTCTTTCCTACTATTTTTGGCTGAAATTTGTATTTAGCAGAATTTGACCAATAAATAATTAATTAGTCCCAATGGTAATGAAAAAGGGATATATATTTAAACACTTTGAGCAGCAGATCAACAGTGAGAAATATTGATCCGTAATTCAACAGTGCTGTAGTCTAAAGTATTTTAAATAAGGAAAGTGAAATGATACTAAAAAAAATGACTGAGATTTGCTGTTGTAAATGTATTAAAATAAATATTTTCACAAAATTGCTCAAATGGATCTTTTGTACCTATTTTTTTTATTGCATTTTTCCCTCCAGCAGTTCCAAGGCCTAAGATGGATAATTTGCAATCCTCCTTTCTTCAGGTGATTTGGCATTTAGTGGTGGTGGTGGTATGCTATATCTGGGGGGAAAAAAGCTTGAACAGAAACTCCCTTGCAACATCTATACCATTGCTACTTATTTGTGTTTGAATGCTAAATGACTTATTTTCTTGCTAAACCGACTTTAAAATGCAGCAGAGCATTTACATATGGGTAAAACACAGTTATGAACACATTTGATTTGCATTCACACTTACTTTATGACACTGACAACTTTAAATGTACTGATTATTTGAACTTGCTTTGCTTGCTTATTTTCTTCTGAGCATCTCTGACAAGCTGTGTTTTACCTCTAGCCATGCAATTGACTCGCTGTGATATTTATTTAGTTCTCCCCCTCTGTTGGCTAAATATAAAGCCCTGCTGTCTATTTCCAGAAATAGCCTGCAAAGATGACGCCTTTCTTACCAAAGAGATATTGACTCATGTGGATTCTACACTTACCCAACGATGCTGTAATAACTACCCCACAACCTGTGAGCTTGTACCTCAGGTTAGTAGAATTACCAGTCTAACAATTGTACATTGTTGAAATTGTAATTTAACTGAATTTTAATCACATTTTTTTATGATTTTTTTTTTAAATCCTGCAACTACTGTTTCTTGGATTATACTCTCAACACAGAGTGTTTGTATATCGTTTAGTTTTGGTTATGCTTTAACACACAACTGTGGACAGATGGGTAAGTGTGCTGCTTAGTCCCTTCTTTGCTTTGCACAGAAACTTAAGTGAGTGAGCTGAAAGGTGGAAGCAAATATACTGTTAGTTAAAGGCAGGGTCTCCGATTTTTGAGAAATGCCTCAGAAAACTGAGTCGGGCCGAATAATTAAAAATCAAAAACAAAATTCAAAAGAAACATGTAGCCAATGAGCAGAAAGGGGCGGGGCTTGTCAATATGCGGCGGAGAGAGTGTTCAGTGCGCATGTGTGACATTAACAGAAAGTGGTTTTAACATTGACATGGAGGATAAAAAGAAAGAAAGCAAGCAAAGAAAGATTACGATAAGGCAAGATGTAGGATGTGTTAATATAGGATCAGCTTTCCAACACTAGAGAACTGAAGAAGCAGGAAGTTGGCGCATATTCACAGATTGGAGTTTCCCGAGTCAATATCTCCTGAGCTAAACGCCCTTACTACACAAATAACAAATCTTTTCTATCGTAGTAATGTAGAGAGGCAGCTACAACAGCGTTTTGCTAGTAACAGCGTTTAGCTCAGGAGTTATTGACTTGGGAAACTCCAATCTGTGAATATGCGGCCAACTTTACTTAAGATACCGATGCGCTTTTTTCCTTCTCGATAGGTGAGTAACGTTGGTTTTGCTTTGTTTCACAGAACTAATATATGCCGTCCTTTACATGATTATGCTTGTGTGTCATTTTTGCTTGTTTGTTTATCTGCAATCGTATTGTTCTTCCCTTCAGCTATGATAAAGACACATTTCTTTCCATTATTTGCCTGGGTTATGTATGTATGTGTGGGCGGAGCTATCAATACAGGGGTGGGACCCATTTGGGTTTAGGGGTGTGTTGGTTTTGGTGATTTCAAATGTCAACATTGGCTTTCAAAAATCAGAGAACCTACCTTTAAGTCCATTAATACAGAGTAAGTTAAACAGACAAGAATGTGAGTTCCCAGGGACTGGACAACTGTGCAGCCATATTTTGTATCCTCTCTTGATAAAGTTTCTAATGTAGCACGTGTATCATGACAGAAAGACATTAACGAAAGTTTCAGCAATTTTTTATTTTTGATCCAACATTCAGATGTTTAACTGTTTAGTAACTAATGTGCTAGAAGCAGGAAAGCAAGCTTTTCCTTGCACTTAATTTGGTTGGTTTCATTATTTCCACAAACATGCACATTCCTTATTCTGAAAAGATCTGTTATCTGTGCACACTAGTGTACTATAGTTACAGCGTAGAGGTCTCTTGCACCAATGCTATGTTTAAACATACATATACTGAACACTACACTTATGTTTTCTATTAAACACTAGGAAGTAGGGATTTGTTTTCTTTCTCTCAGCTGTCTTTTTCTAGTCCACTGGACAGCTACAAATAAAAATATAAATATCCCTGACATGAAAGTTGCATGACTCAGACACAAAGACTACTTGTTTGGTCCAGGGCACAATTTTGAAATCACTGTGTTGGAAAGTTTTTGTTGAACTGTGCACAGTACAAATCTACACAGTACACTATTAGACAATGACATTACAGTGTAAATCTCTCCGTCAATGAAAACATTGTGGATCATTGTAAGCTTTTTGCCCAACACTGCTGCAGTGCAACTTATTATGTGTTTTATATTTATTTTTCAATGAAATTTATTGAACTAATTTTTCTCCATGTTTGGTTCATTACAGGTTAAAACTCAACTTACTACCTGTTCATCATCAGAGATCAATTCTGAGCAGAGGCATGAAAGTTTTGGGTCAGTTTTTGTTTTCATTTTTGGCTTTGCTTTGTTTGACAGTTTCATATGGACGCTTCTCAAAAACTGGTCACCAATCGGAAATACTTCAGTTAGCACAAACCTGTGTAATCTCATAATAATCAGATTCTGCTCCTCTATGACCTGCCATTAAATTCCACTGAAGAATATTTATGGTTGCCAGTTTTTAACTTTTAAAACTATGTTGTTCCAGAAGCAATCCCATGAGGGATTTAATCTGATTTATATTTAGATTTAATCCGTTTTGTTTACACGAACCCTTGAATTGTGTGTAAATCAGATAATAATGATGTGCATGTAAACAGGCATCAACACCACTGCTTCTGAAGCTTTAATAGTAGTGAAAAGAGGTAATGTGTATACATGAGTACTTGCCTACAAACGTTTGATATCAAACCATGAACATATAAAGGCTAACAGAGTTGCCATTTGTAAACCTTTCAAATCATTATACGCTGATCTCATCTTTAGTATTTTGATGCCTTGTATACTGATATAAACTCTCCCAGGCTGAAATCGCCTCACCCCTTCCTCTCTTGGGTGCTTTAGATTGAGATAATGGGTGATAGAGGTGGATTACCGACTGCGTAGGAATTGGCAAAGGACCAAATTAGGAGGAAATCAAGAGAAATACTGTTAGTTATGGTACTCTCACTTTCACTACCGTACAGTGGACATGGTCCTTTTCATGGTCTCATCAATAACTTTAGAAACATACAATTAATGGTCATACTGAACATCCCCTGTTCTTTCAACATATCTAGTACTGTTTACGTTCTGTCTATATGTCTACGTAATGATTTATAATCCCACTATACTATCGGCTAGAAGAGTTAACCTTTTGAGTTCTTCCTCATTTCTTTTCAGGGAGGTTTTTCTATGCCTCTTTATTCTGTAACTTATTAGGAACTGAAATCTCACTCTCGATTTCGTAAAACTGATCTGTATAGTAATAAAGGACATATGACTGTTTTGCAAATCTCCAACTGTACTACATATTGTAAATCACAGGAATATATTAAGCGATCACTGCCCACCCCAGTGGTAAAACTATTAAATAGAAACTTATTGTATGTACAAAACAAACAACCAAAACATGAGAGTATGAGACGTTCTTGTTTTGCGTGTTGATTCCAATTTCAAACACACAATGCTTCACAATCTTAATGGGAAATTTAATATATAATAACTGTCATAACACTCTAAACAAACTTCATCAGTACCGTATGAACAAGTCTTTTTAGTTTTTGTTTGTTTTGGCTCATCATTCTCTGCTTATCTCTTACACTATTTATCTTATGACTATTTCGAAGTGTTTTGACAGTAGTTTGTGGAAAACATGAACTTATCATTAACTTAATAATAAAATGTTGATGGCTCTATAATGACTATTGTAAAGTCTACATTATTTGGCCACAAGTTTAAAGACACCTGATCATTACACCCATATACGGTTCCAGACTGTTGCCAAATGACTGGAAGCACACATATGTAAAGGGTGTCTTTGTATACGATAGCATTGCGATTTCATTAGCATTTTAACCTCACTGGAAATAAGAGGCTAAAACCTGTTCCAGGTTTATTAAGAACTGTTTTTTGCCAAGGACGGACTGTAAGAACTCTGGTGTTATGCACAGAACCCTGACCTCGATCCAATCGAACACTTTAGGTATGAACTGGAAGACAGACTGTACCCCAGACCTCCTCGCCCAGCATTAGTTCCTGATCTCACTAATGCCCCTTTGGGCTGGTTATTCAAATTCCCACTCAACACTCCAAAATCTAGTGGAAACCCTTCAAAGTAGAGTGGAGGTTATCATAAATGCAACAACACACATGGATGTGATGGTCAGGTGTCTTGCAAAAGTATTCATACCCATTGAACTTTTTCATTCATTTTGACACGTTACAACCACAAACAAAAATGTATTTTATTAGGATTTTATGTTATAGGCCAGCACAATGTGGGATATAATTGTGAAGTGGAAGGAAAATTATAAATGGTGCTCAAATTTATTTATTTGTTTGTTTGTTTGTTTGTTTATACTACAAATAAATATCTGAAAAGTGTGGCATGCATTTGTATTCAGCCCCACTGGGACAATACTTTGTAGAACCACCTTTTGCTGCAATTAAGTTGCAAGTCTTTTGGGGTATATCTTTACCAGATTTGCACATCTAGAGAGTGACATTTTTGCCCAT
Organism: Tachysurus fulvidraco; assembly: GCF_022655615.1. NCBI lineage: Eukaryota > Metazoa > Chordata > Actinopteri > Siluriformes > Bagridae > Tachysurus > Tachysurus fulvidraco. The sequence continues at coordinate 8,221,637 of NC_062519.1, read as the reverse complement.
TCTTCTTTGCAAAATCGCTCAAGATCAGTCAGATTGGATGTCGAGTGTCTGTGAACAGCGATTTTCAAGTCTCGCCACAGTTTCTCAATTGGATTTAGGCCCAGGTCTTTTGAGTGGGCCATTCTAACACATGAATATGCTTTGATCTAAACCACTCCATTGTAGCTCTGGCAGTATGTTTAGGGTCATTGTCTTGCTGGAAGGTGAACCTCTGCCCCAGTCTCAAGTCTTTTGCAGACTCTAACAGGTTTTCATCTAAGATTGCCCTGTATTTGGCTCAATCCATCTTCCCATCAACTTTGACCAGCTTCTCTGTCCCTGCTGAAGAAAAACGTCCCCACAACATGATGCTGCCACCACCATGTTTCATGTTGATGGTGTGTTCAGGGTGATGTGCAGTGCTAGGTTTCCGCCACACATAACGCTTTGAATATTGAATTTCTGGATATTTATTTATAACCTAACCCTGCTTTAAACTTCTCCACAACTTTATCCCTGACCTGTCTGGTGTGTTTTTTTGGTCTTCATGATGCTGTTTGTTCACTGACATTCACTAACACACTTCTGAGGGCTTCACAGAACAGCTGTATTTATATTGAGATTAAATGACACACTGGTGCACTCTTTACTAATTAGGTGACTTCTGAAGGCAGTTGGTTTCACTGGATTTTAGTTAGGGGTATCAGAGTAAAGGGGGCTGAATACAAATGCACACCACACTTTTCAGATATTTATTTGTAAAAAAAAAAAAAAAGACACCATTTTATAATTTTTATTCCACTTCACAATTATGTGCCACTTTCTTTCGGTCTATTTCATAAAAATGTAATAAAATGCATTTTTCTTTGTGGTTATAACATGTCAAAATGTGGAAAAGTTCAGTGAAAAGTATGAATACTTTTGCAAGGCACTGTATATGAGGACAGCATTGATTGGGCAAACAATCTCTACTTCCAAGTTCAAAGAAAGGGTACAGTTTACTACCATTTTTTTATGAAAGCGTACGCAGGCAGAATTTAGTGAAGCAACTTAATGTCACAAAAATTTTGCATTAGTGCTTGTTTGCTTGTCTTCAATTGTGAATTTACACAAATGTTTTTGCCTTTCAGCTGCTTTTACTGTCAAGAAAACTATGAATCATGCACCAACAGATGCTCCACACCAGTACTACCCCTCTGTTATTTGTCCTACACCACCACCAATTTGGACTTTATCACTCGACTTTCCAATTTGATCTGTCAAACAGATATGCAGAGTAAAACATCCACCGAATGCAAGACCTCTACTGTGGATGTGACTGAGCAGGGCAGCCCTGACTCTGGGGGCAGTTACTTTGAGATGGGTCCAGATCACGACGATGAGATCATGGGCTGCTCTTCCTCCTCCACACTTCAGGACAATGAATCTGAGAATGTTGATAGCTCAAATGTTCAAATTAATCTGATAGTCTGGACTCACTGCATCACTGTTGGCCAAGATGGAGGTTTAAATCAGATGCCGTGCTGTTTGGCTGCAACGGATAAAGCATTGGTGGTTTTTCAGACATGGTCTACAGAGACTCCACATAATTTGGAGGAGCTAATGGACTGCATTAAAGTTACACTGAAGCTGCCATATTCAGACATGGAGGCATTTTGGTTTGACATTCCAGACACTTGCATTTCCTTAAGTATGAAGTCCAGTGCCACACGATGGTACTTCTTCTCAGATGGACAAAATCTGAAAGAGATCCACTCTCATGTGAACTTGCTTCTAGATAGAACAAAAAGTGAACATATCTGTGGACAGTCTCGTGTCCAGGCATTTATTCAGCAGTTTCTAAATTCTTGGGAAATTGAAGACAACGATGGTGGAGTGAAAAGTGGATACATAGCTCACGTTCTGGACCATGCCTCATTGGCTCAAAGAAGTCAAAACAGTTCTGTTCCTTCTGATATTTTATCTCTATTCTATGAAAGCCAGACCTCCATCCCATTACTTCTGTTCCTCACAACACGACATCTCTGTGTACTCAAGGTTGATTTTGTAGCCATGTCATCAAAACCCAATGGAAATTGCATACGATCTTGCACCAAATTAACCAGAATTCCACTTGCATCTACATTGCTGAACCCCAAGCAAAGTCAAACCGGTCAAAGCTGTTCAGTCAACCATCGATTTTGTCATGGCCATGTTTTAGAGCTTATGGCCGGCCATGAGCACCTAGCTGCCATTTTCACTCTTCCTCATGACAAGTTTCTATTTCTGAAGCAGTTTGCTCAGTTTCGTGCCAGCCTTCAAGACATCAAGACCATCGCATTGCTACAGAAGAGTAAACGCCACCGGAGAGTGAACAGCACAACGCCTAGCAAAGCTACCCAGGAAAAGAGGTAGTGAGAGAACTTGTTTCAAGATCCTGTCATTATAATTCTTGTAAATATCCCCAGCAGCGTAAAGTAGAAAATTGGCTTGAAGATAAATTTCCATTTATAAAGAATCTGTTTATTCTGTTTAAGCAGAAGTTTACATTGTGAACACGTAAGGTAATAAGAAATGGTGGCAGCCAGGACATTTTAGGTTACGGTGCTGTTTAAAACAAATCACCATGTTACGTTTGTTTATAATACATTTTATAGATTTAATATATGAATTTCCTCCTTTCCTGTAGCATCGTTATAAAAATCTGAACGTACATTAGCAGGATTAAGTGAGAATGATTAATGTAAATTCTTGCTCGTGTTTCTACATTATAATGTTTGGTCCAAACCTTTCTGGTCTAAACAAGCTTATTATTATTTGAAGGGTTTCTCAGGACACGAAGAAACCCCATTTAACTCTGTCTCTGCTCAACCCTGGAGACTCACTTATCCAGCAGCTCACAGATGAAAACCAGTGTCCGTCCCACCTCTCTCTGTCTCCAGCTCTACGTCACCTCTCTTTACTGAGAGGCGAGGAGGTTATAATCTTCTTCCATGACAACATCGCAGAGGTATACATAAGTGTATTACTGAACGCAAACCAGGTTTCAGTTTGTGCATTCATTAAGTTTAATGTTTATTATTTGATTTAAAGAACATTTTTTTTATTAAATTTAAAGACCGGTCGCTATTTAAAAAAATAAAATAAATAAATACACATTTATAAATATATAATTTGAATTAAAAAAAAAAATTTTTTTTTTTTTTTTGGACATGTGCTATGTCATCACACCAGCTACAAGGCAACATGAACACAAAGTCTGAGTGTTCTGTTTGTTCTGCTAGGTAGAGAATGAAGAGCTGAAGCACATCCTGTGGACATCTGTGCTCTTCTACAAATCCCCTGATGTGGAGGTGACTGCCTGCATTATGCTGTCCACCAAAGCTGTTTATTTTATCCTGGATGATGTTGCGTCCACACTCAGTGATCAAGCTTGTGAGTTTCCACGTTATCTACATTTGTCCTTTTTTGGTATCTGGCTAACGCTGCCAAATAAGAGTGACTAAAGCACTATTCGGACGGGATTAATTTTACGTTGGGACATGGAGTAATGCAATTTTACCCCAGGACGTCTGTAATATTAATTGGCCAGTTCGCACGGGACAAGACATCTCAGTAAAACTAGCAGATGTGGGAGGAGTAACTCGCTTTACGTACCACAGTAACCTCCTTGTCATCATGTGTGTATGACGTTGCTTCCTGTTATCACGTGCGCAAACAGACAACTTGGCGCCTCCATGCTTAAAAAAACGTGCCAAAAACTACTTTTAAATAGGAAATGACGGAATTTTACCGTACATATTTACAGCGGGTCTATTCAGACGGGATTAGTATTACCTGAGGTAAATTTTCCGGACCTTTTTACAGAAGGTAAAAGTCGCCGTAATCTTTACTGACATTGTCCGTAATGATTACCGAGATGGCACATTCGGACGATGACACATAATGACGATCTGTTTTTAGACATAAAGTGTATGATCCTTCAGAAGAGGCCACATAAGTGGATTTAGAAGCCACATAAGCTAATCTTTCAGTTTCTAAATGTCTTGATGCAATTTGATTCAAGTCTCTAATGATGGTAATCCTAGTTTCCTTAAAATACAGTTTTGTATCAGTGTCTCCATCATGGTTTATTCCTAGTTTCCAGCTTCCAGTTCATTTGCAAGCATATTATGAACCGTGACTAATCAACACAGAAATGACAACAAAACTATTTTGCCATACAGTGATGTGGAGCTGGCACCCGTCAGACCACAAGGACACAGATTTCCTCATCTCTTTTTGCTTTGCTATGAAGCTGAACGAGCTGCAGAGTGTGAACGTCGGACTGTTTGACCAGTACTTCAGAGTGGTAGGTGAGTAGAGATGAGCAGTGGACAATATGTAAGTAATAAATCAGTACAGGATGTGATGTAATAGGAAAATATTTTTTTGTCAGGAGTTTACTTTTTATATCGTAATTCTAGAAGCAAATTAACATAGAAATTAACATAGAGTTAGTGGCATTTTAGACACAACGTGGCCAAATCTTTTTATTTTTGCTCCACTAGTGGAAATATACACCACAGAAACTAGCTCACGTTAATTGCCCTAACTTGCCTTCTTTCTTTTCGTCATCAACCTACAAGCTCATATTCAATTTATATTCCTGAAAATGATCAATTGTTGCCGATGAAGTGCTATATTTACTGTAGTAACTGTTTTAAACTAGGAAGTGGAATTTTACATGGCAAACACTGTAGTGATACACAAAGTCAAGCATCTAGCCGCTTGGAACACCATTTTTCCAATCAAATAAGTGCACCAGGCCTAAGATGAACAAGGAAAAGGGACAAAATGGTAAATTAGTCCAAGTGCATATTTAATCTGCTACTTTGTAGTACTAATAATTATCATACTCTGATACTATTGATGCTCTCAGATAAGCACATCAGGATGTATCGACATATCGAGATATTTAAAGAATTATATTTTTTAAAGTGGTGCAAAAATCAAACAATATGTACAAACCAATCAGTTGAAAAGTTTGTACCTAAAAAGATGACACCTGACATTAAACATTAAATGTTCTTCTTCAATTCATTTTCAATGTATTGTATTTCTCTATAAAGGGCCCTCTCCGGAGCACATCATCTCATGCCTGACCAGAGACAGCTACAGCACACACCACTTTCTCCAGCAGCTGATGAGTGTGTTGTCTTTACTGGAGACGGCGCCCTCCCCAGAGCCCTCAGACCAAGACTTCTACACACAGTTTGGCAAGAAGAGCACAGGTAGGATAATCAATATGGTCAACCCTGTATAAATTCTCACTACGGTGTTCTTTATGAAACTAGTATCATGAATCCAAATAACATGGTGCCAACAATCAGGGATATATGTTACCCTAACATGTTAACAGTGCTAAGTGATAGATAAGCATGTAGGAATGTTTAAATATGAAACATATTTAGTTTGTTTCACTTTTGCTTCCTAATTGTGTCTGTGGATGATTTGGTCAGATAAAGGGTTATGTCCAGCTTCTAAATTCGTAACCAGTGGCTGAGCGTCAGCTGTATCTGGCTAGACATAAACAAACAAACTAAAAAATCCAGACTGTGTCATTTTGACATTCCAACATTTTGTCTTTTTTGTTCCCAACCCAAAGCAAACACTTACCAAATACTCTTTAGTTGCAGAGATCAAAAGTAAGGTATAAAGGAAAATTTACATCAGGACACATTATGAAAAAAACATGTGATTTTATTTAATCCATGTTCAGCTTTGTAAATACAAGCATTGTGAAATTTAAAAAAAAAAAAGAAGTCTGCCTGTATCAGCACCAACACCCTCAGAGACTCAACCCTAAATTATGCAATGACCCGAAGTATTGCACTTGGCTTTTTTGTATTATCCTAACTTTACTTTGGCTGTGATATGATGTGATCTGATGTGATGACACAGCCAGGAAGTCGTTCCTTTTTAAACCGACTTGGCAGTTTCAAAGCAGCAGGAAATGTAGCAACTATTAGCAAAGCAATGTCAGTCAAGCAACCCAGTAAAGTTCAGAATTTTATATAAATATCATCTAAATGAAGCAAAGCCACCACATGTGGTACCCAACAATGAGGGTGTGGGTCAGGAAACTTCATTTTGATGTGACTCGTCGGCCATCTTTTTTGTTCATGTCAAATACGCACCATATGGACTGAATTATTGTTTTTTTGCCTTTCATCCAAAACAGGCAAAATGGAGAACTACGAGCTGGTGCACTCAAGCAGGGTGAAGTTTATCTACCCGAGTGAGGAGGAGATTGGTGACTTGACCTTCATTGCAGCAGAGAGGAAGGGCCCTCAGGGACATCCGCACTCGTTTAACGTTCTCTTTTACGCCCTGGTGTTCCAGGTGCAGAGCGGTTTGTGTGAGAGGGCCAAACTACAGCCGAAAAGCCTCGTTCTGAGTAGCACACATGTCTTCCTACTGGACGAGGACTACATCAGCTACCCATTGCCCCAGTTTGCCAAAGAGCCGCCTCAGAGGGACAAGTACAGACTCACAGACGCTCGCAGGATACGAGACCTGGACCGTGTGCTCATGGGATACCAACCATACCCCCAGGCACTCACATTGGTCTTTGACGATGTTCCTGGTCCTGATCTGCTGTGCCATCTTACCATGGACCATTTCTCAGATGAGAAGGAGCGTAAGCGGATGCAGGGTGGTGATGGAGCTGAGAGCGAAGTGCAGTGGTGTATTTTTGTGCCCGGAGCAGACAGCAGGGAGAGACTGATCTCACTCTTGGCTCGACAGTGGGAAACGCTGTGCAGCCGGGAACTTCCGCTAGAGCTCACAGGCTAACAGAGACCAAAAGGTTACAGAAAATTAAGTCTAGAAAGACTTAAAGCCGTAAAAGTCGTAAAAGGTGATTGGGCTAGTTTCCAGCTTCAGTTTTGGTCTCAGCTTTAGTTTTCTTTCTGAAGTCTTTAGGCCAGTTTGTAGTATAAAAAATGAATGATAATGACAGTATCGGTTAACAGAGTTGTTTCTGGAAAATTAATTTATAGCAGCATTATTAATATCCAAATGTATACACGGATACAAATTCTGTTTTATTCCAGAGACTGGAGCCTAAAATTCCGTATCATTTATAGGTCCTGCTTAGTCAGACAACTGATAAGGAACTGTAGCAGACATTGCATTTCGGATATACTTCATTAACTCACTGGTTGGGATTGCTTCTTTGTGCCTGGATGCCCCCATTATTGGTCTCCTGAGACTTGAGTCAAACTACCTAGACAAACTGCCTAAAAAGATTGTATTAACTAACATTAAGCACATTTCCGACAATCTGAGCACGCACCCCCCCCCCCCCGCCCGCCCGCCAGATTTTCTCAATCTGTTTACTAGACCTGCAAATTAAGCTGAACCAGTAAACCTTCAAAAGGAAAACTAAAGCTTAAGAAAAGCTGAAGCTAAACATTGGATATGGTTATCATCATGTAGGACAGAGGAAGGAAAGAAAAATCCTCCCAGATTACACACCAGATTACACACACACACACACACACACACAAACACTTTGTAAAAGTCATACTGAACTCTTTCAACACAAAGCATCATGGGAATTTGTGCAGAATCCACAAGAGTGTAATACTTTCTTTTATCAGGCTTCGTACTTTGCTCTTCTTCTCCCCTTCGCTTTTATCTTATTTATCTGCTGCTGTGTAAAATCTACCAAGTGTAAATAACTGAAGAGAACTGTGTTATTAAATGTTGTATTTTATTAGAAGTGGCATAAAATGTCAGTTCCTAGCTGATTTTAATTACTGAATGGATTCATATGTTTGTTTTTAAAGTATTTTGGCTTACTGAGCAGTTATTTTGGATTGTACAGGTTCTTTACTGTGCTTTACTCAAATAGAAATGTTTACAGGATGTCACATGTCAGTGGATTTGATTTTATGCCATTTGCCTTGGACATTAGGAACCCAGCATGCACTTTTAATTTTTTTTAAATAAATAAATGTGTTTAATGCAAATGTGTCCATTACTGTGTGAATCTCAATTATGCATTCCCTTGTGTGTGAGAGTGTGTGTGTGTGAGAGTGCGTGTGTGTGTGTGTGAGAGTGCGTGTGTGTGTGTGTGAGAGTGCATGTGTGTGTGTGTGAGAGTGCGTGTGTGTGTGAGAGTGCGTGTGTGTGTGAGAGTGCGTGTGTGTGTGAGAGTGCGTGTGTGTGTGAGAGTGCGTGTGTGTGTGAGAGTGCGTGTGTGTGTGAGAGTGCGTGTGTGTGTGAGAGTGCGTGTGTGTGTGAGAGTGCGTGTGTGTGTGAGAGTGCGTGTGTGTGTGAGAGTGCGTGTGTGTGTGTGAGAGTGCGTGTGTGTGTGTGAGAGTGCGTGTGTGTGTGTGAGAGTGCGTGTGTGTGTGTGAGAGTGCGTGTGTGTGTGTGAGAGTGCGTGTGTGTGTGTGAGAGTGCGTGTGTGTGTGTGAGAGTGCGTGTGTGTGTGTGAGAGTGCGTGTGTGTGTGTGAGAGTGCGTGTGTGTGTGTGAGAGTGCGTGTGTGTGTGTGAGAGTGCGTGTGTGTGTGTGAGAGTGCGTGTGTGTGTGTGTGAGAGTGCGTGTGTGTGTGTGTGAGAGTGCGTGTGTGTGTGTGAGAGTGCGTGTGTGTGTGTGTGAGAGTGCGTGTGTGTGTGTGTGAGAGTGCGTGTGTGTGTGTGTGAGAGTGCGTGTGTGTGTGTGTGAGAGTGCGTGTGTGTGTGTGTGAGAGTGCGTGTGTGTGTGTGTGAGAGTGCGTGTGTGTGTGTGTGAGAGTGCGTGTGTGTGTGTGTGAGAGTGCGTGTGTGTGTGTGTGAGAGTGCGTGTGTGTGTGTGTGAGAGTGCGTGTGTGTGTGTGTGAGAGTGCGTGTGTGTGTGTGTGAGAGTGCGTGTGTGTGTGTGTGAGAGTGCGTGTGTGTGTGTGTGAGAGTGCGTGTGTGTGTGTGTGAGAGTGCGTGTGAGAGTGCGTGTGTGCGTGTGAGAGTGCGTGTGTGCGTGTGAGAGTGCGTGTGTGCGTGTGAGAGTGCGTGTGTGCGTGTGAGAGTGCGTGTGTGCGTGCGCGTGCGTGTGAGTGCGTGCGTGTGAGTGCGTGCGTGCGTGAGAGTGCGTGCGTGCGTGAGAGTGCGTGCGTGCGTGAGAGTGCGTGCGTGCGTGAGAGTGCGTGCGTGCGTGAGAGTGCGTGCGTGTGAGTGCCTGCCTGTGAGTGCCTGCCTGTGAGTGCCTGCCTGTGAGTGCCTGCCTGTGAGTGCCTGCCTGTGAGTGCCTGCCTGTGAGTGCCTGCCTGTGAGTGTGTGAGTGCCTGCCTGTGAGTGTGTGAGTGCCTGCCTGTGAGTGTGTGAGTGCCTGCCTGTGAGTGCCTGCCTGTGAGTGTGTGAGTGCCTGCCTGTGAGTGTGTGAGTGCCTGCCTGTGAGTGTGTGAGTGCCTGCCTGTGCGTGTGTGAGTGCCTGCCTGTGCGTGTGTGAGTGCCTGCCTGTGCGTGTGTGAGTGCCTGCCTGTGCGTGTGTGAGTGCCTGCCTGTGCGTGTGTGAGTGCCTGCCTGTGCGTGTGTGAGTGCCTGCCTGTGCGTGTGAGAGTGCCTGCCTGTGCGTGTGAGAGTGCCTGCCTGTGCGTGTGAGAGTGCCTGCCTGTGCGTGTGAGAGTGCCTGCCTGTGCGTGTGAGAGTGCCTGCCTGTGCGTGTGAGAGTGCCTGCCTGTGCGTGTGAGAGTGCCTGCCTGTGCGTGTGAGAGTGCCTGCCTGTGCGTGTGAGAGTGCCTGCCTGTGCGTGTGAGAGTGCCTGCCTGTGCGTGTGTGTGTGTGTGAGAGAGTGTGTCCTAGTGGTTAAGATGCTGGAGCAAGGCCCTTAACCAACAATTTCTTAGTTGTATAAAATGAGATAAAAATGTAAGTCGCTCTGGATAAGCGTGTCTGCTAAATGCTGGAAATGTAAATGTGTGTGTGAATATCAAGGCCTAAATGCCTTATTTTGCTGCAGTTTTTTTTTTTTTTGAATATTTGATGCAGCTTTGGGAGTTTTTGCAGATATCTACTTGAATTGGCAAAATTTCAAGCTCAAGATTCCACTTTTACCCTCCTAAAGTAAGTAAAGAGTAAAGACTTGTATGTAATTACTTTCTATGGTAGCCATACTCATGTTTGATGCACCGGAATGAAAGAGTGCTTTGGTTATATGTCTTGGCCCAAATTTGTGGAGAATCAGAAGTAAATTGCAAAACTGAGTTCCTCTGAATGTCACAGAGCTTGCTTGCTTTTGCGTTTGTTTCTAAGATCTCGAGATCCTGGAGGAACTGATTTCCAAATATTATTAAAAGGTCATTGACATAAGTGCATCTAATAAACTCTAGTTCTAAACCTGTATTAATACATGACAAGCTCAAATAATAATCCAGGTCTTAATCACCGCACCCAAAACACTGCTCTCATGTTAAAATCAGATTATCCATATAATGTTGACCACAGTATGTTAATTATTTACCTGTGATTACAGGAAATGAACTCCTATTTAGTATTAGTCAGTTCCGTTCTAACAGCTACTCAAAGAACCCTAACAACCAAACCCTTTTGCTCAGTTTTTCATTCTTTTTCTCCCATAAAATTAATTGTGGAGATGAAACCATAAGTTCTAGAGATCTGTCTATAGGGTGAATGGACCCATGTGGCTTGTCTGAGTAATGAGAGAAAGTATATAGACCAGCGGTGTCCAATCTTATCCACAAAGGGCCGGTGTGGGAGCAGGTTTTCATTCCAACCAAGCAGAAGCCACACCTGATTCCACCTGTTTCAATCAGTTGTTCTTGGCTTTTAGTAGACTCTGGTGTGGCTTATGCTTGGTTGAAATGAAAACCTGCACCCACACCCACCCTTTCCGGATAAGATTGGACACCGCTGGTCTATATATTTTCTCTCGTTACACAGACAAGCCACATGGGTCCATTCGCCCTGATGGTGGCGCTACAGCACAACATTGTACTTTTTAGTGAATATCTCAAGAAACCGGATGTTCTCTAATTCCTTGCTAATTCCACTGCAATTGGTATCTTACGTTGTCGTCCATTTATTATGTTCCTATCATTAATCTCTGCCCATTTAGATTTTGAGATATTGTTCATTTTATTCTAAATCTTCTTTTGCTAGGATCTCTGCAAAACTGGTGACAAATGTATGACAGTGTTACATGTGTCTTAACTGAAAAGATTTGTAAACATTTGTTAATTTGTAGAAACTTTGTAGACCAATTCCAAGGCCATATGCTATTATAGCAGTTCTGATCATTTTTCCTCAGCTACTGTAAGCTTGATTGAGCTGGACTCTGGTATACTGTAGCATTTTTCTGATCTGGAGCTGATTTTTGATCAGCTGACTGAACGTCATCAGTCAGTCGGCTTTCAGCAGGCATTGATTGGGTAAACGCTCAGCTATCATCATAAAACTGGGAGGTCTAAAGTCCTGCTAGTGATTGATGTAACCACTGGGGGCACTTTTCATGTTTTTCATATTAAACAAACATCTCTTGGAACATATGGTGCACAGAGAAGACTTTTTTCTTCCTTTTATATTCTTTTGCAAATAAAACATAAAATTTACATTTTGCCCCACCCACACATACTTATGGTAATTTGCATAAAATCCAAACATGACAAAATTACTTGTCAAGGCCTGAAGTGAAATCAGAAACTCACTGAGGCTTCTAAACAATATGACCTTTACATGCCAATCAAATCTACTGAGGCGGAGCTTCGTGTGCACAAATTGCTAAAGGTTGCAGGAAGATTTGCATAGATTTGCACAAAACTTGAAAAGCCGGTTTAATACAAGGTTCTCGATTACACTGCTGCTTTGACGAACAGTCGTGGTCAGAAAGCGACGTGTGAGGAACATAAAGTTAAGCTTACAGCCGCTAACTTTGCATTAAAAAGGTTAAGCAATGTGGTAAAGTGGAGCAAATAAGCTAGAACTCACCCTGTCTTTCTACGTGAAAGCAATGTGCACTATCCATAATTTTTTTATGTATTTATGTATTTATTTTAATTTTTTTTTAAAGAGCTGTAGAAATGTGTGCAGCAGTTAGGCTCAATAAACATAAAAACTTCTACTCAGTATTTTAGATTTTGTCCCACAAACTCACTATGCTAATATCTACAAATTAAGGGACTATAAAATAAAGTGTTATATCTGAATGCACACCAAGCATATTTGTGAACAATGCACTAACAGGATTCACTCTCAGATCATTTTGTGCTAATGAACTTGGAAGGAATTTTTAAAGAAGTGAGATGTGTGATGTTGGGTGAGAAAACAACGCTGGCCATCGTGTTCCTTTTGACCTCACTACAGTACATCCTGTTATTCCAGGGAAGGTAGAGTGCACCGTAGTAAAGGTCAGAGCGTAGAGCAGTGTTCAGCCCCACCACTGTGCAAATAATATTTTGTCCATTCCATTTCCTAAAACTTAAACCTGTGCATCAGAAATTTTTTTGTTTAATAGTCATGGTCATGTGAGTGTCTCCGGAGTAGCTTAAATAGCGGAATCATGCTAGGGTTAGATAAGAACACTAAGAGCTTTTTAATAGACAGGAAGTGAATAATAAATTTATTAAGGAAATTAATGAATTAATTACATTTGAATGAGTCTGTGTACTTATCTGTGGGGCTGTGATTTAAATGTATTTTTAAATCCATGTTTAAGTGGTAGTGAGCACTAGCAACTGCTAACAAAGTTATATTTGTTGTACGAGGGTGAGTCAAAGGAACTGTGGAAAAGTTAGTAGTTAGAAATTTAAATATAAAATGTGCTCCTGATTCACTGTTCTCAAAAACCTTAAAACCTTTGTGACACCAATTAAATAATGATTTTTTTTATTATGCATTATAGGAAAATAATTACATTTACAGCAGACACCCTTATCAAGTCAAGTCAAGTCACCTTTATTGTCACATCACCACAGCACATGTGCCATGGTGAGTGAAATTCTTGGGAGCGAGCTCCAGAAATTGCAGAACCATTTACATACAGTAGTTAAGAAACAGAAATTAGAACAATTTACATACAGGTGAAAAATGTGCAAAATGCTTAGTACCAAGTGAAATGTGCAAATGTGGAAAAGATGCAATGTGCTCATACATAGTCAGTACACACAGTGTACTACTAGACATATTTACAATGCACTACACATTATATACAGTATGTACTGCAGAGTGCAGTGTGTAGCATACCATGTTGTGGAAGTATGCTGTAGACTGTGTTAGTTAAGGCTGTTAATTAGTCTGATAGCATGAGGGAAAAAGCTATCCCTCAGTCGACTAGTGCGGGATCGGATGCTGTGGAGACGTCTTCCTGAGGGGAGCAGAGAGAGCAGTCTGTGCTCTCTATAGTGCAGGTGTAGAATGTTCTGAGGATGCTGGGGCTCATTCCAAACTTCCTCAGCCATCTCAGGAAGAAGAGGCGTTGGTGTGCCTTCTTCAGCACTGCGTCATTGTGTGTGTGGACCAGAGTGACTAACAATTTTTACAACTGAGGGTTAAGGGCCTTGCTCAGAGGCCCAGCAGTGGCATTATGAGTGACCTTAGAATGACCACCTAATAAAATGTTTAATATTTAATAAACCGAAACAGCACAAACGAAACTATTAGCAGCAGAAACCAGCACAAACGAAGCACAAACAAACAAGACTATTTTTGTTAAATTTGGTGCATCTGGGGGGCTGATGACGTCATCGGCCAATAATTCAGTGTTTAATATTTAATAAACCGAAGCAGCACAAATGAAGCACAAACGAATGAGACTATACATGCTGAGTGACCTAGATTTTACTATAATTTTTCTTTTAATATCTAAAAAACCAAAGCAGCACAAACGAAAATTTTTGCAGCACAAACGGAGCACAAAAGGAGCACAAACGAACGAGACTATTTTGCTGACGTTTTGCTTTGGGTGGGGGGCCAACTTCACGCTGGTCATTTTTTAGCATGTCATGTGAAGTCTTACCACCATGAAGTTGATCATTTTCTATACAAAAAAAGCTTGCCATATATAATCGAATAGAATAGAATAGAATAGAATAGAAGCCTTTATTTTCTCTCATATACATTACAGCTCATTGAAATTCTTTCTTCATACATCCCAACTTTGGAGGTTGGGGTCAGAGCACAGGGTCAGCCATGAAGTATATCTGGGTCCCCCCACCCGAGCAGTTAGCTTTAAGGGCCTTGCTCAAGGGCCCAATGGTGGCAGCATGGCAAGGCCTGGGCTTGAGCCCCGATCAACAACCTAGAGTCTTAATCACTTGAGCCACCATTGCCCAATGTTACAGAGAAATACTAGAAAACACAAAGCCCTCTGTCTGTAAAACTTTCTCATGTTAGCAAAATTTCTGTAACAAAGTGCTGACACTGGAGAGTCCTTCAATAACTTTTAATTCAAGCTGGAATTATTGTCAAAGCTTTTAGAGAATATTAATCAACAAATTCTGAACAGATTTAAGAGCAGCACAATGGCATAAAATCCTAAAAAAACCTCCAGAGAGTATTGTCAAATTTTCTGAAAAGATTTTCTACTGAAGCAAAGCTAAATGGCAAAACTATAGAAAATCAGTTGCCGAAATTACTGAGAAATGCCAATTTCTTTAACAATTAGTATTTACTGATCAAACAGGGTGGCAGTTTTATGATTATTGTGTCATTTGCTATCACAACAAATCTTTGTTTAAAATATACTTTTTTTCAAGAAATCCATTAATAATCCATTTCTTTACTTTTTTTTATATATATATATTACAAGAATCGTAACTCAGTCGTAACTCAAATTCCTGTTAATAATAGTGAACTTGTGAACTGGCCTACTGTGGCTGATGACAGCACATTTCTTACTAGCAAAGTGTTAAAACTGGGAGCAAAACAATGTCAGGAAAGGAAAGTATTATTCTGATTACACAGCAGTGGTTTATACTGCCAAGGCCGATTTTTTTTTTGTGTGTGTGTGTTGTTTTTTTCCCCAACCAAATCACATATTTGTGATGCTTTTCTGCCGATCATGCAGTTTACATATCTATTGTATTTCCTGTTTTCTTAATAACCACGCCTTTTCACAATTCATCTATAATGTTCTCTGAATGTTCAGTTGCTCAAGCCTTTATACAATCCTGCCTGCCGAATGTTATTATACACTACTTACAGTATACTCAAGATTAATCAGTAATTATTATTAACTGTTATTCAAATAATAATGAAATATAGTAACATCATCATTTTACAGTATTAAACTGTGTTCTCTACTGTTTAAGGGAAGGGGTATACTGTAATTACCGATTTTCATACTGTAAATATAGATTGAATTACTAGTCATTATATCATTAGAATGATCATTTAAAAAAAAAAAATTATAACAGTAGTGGCAAAAGGAAATGGAAAACAACATTTTCTTAAAAGGTTTCCTTTACACAAAGAACAGAAAAAAACAGAATTCTGTTTTGTATGAAACTGTATTACAGATGAATCAGTTTTTATAGCCCGGTTCATCTGTTATACAGTTTCATACTATAGTCACACATTTTACTCTCTCCATAAAATACTGTTAGAAATTATGTGTAAATTTACTGTAAAGTGTTTTATTGTATGGACTGTTTTTATGGAGAGTCGCCGGTTCACATGCATGTGTTTGTGAGATAAGAAATGGAAGAAAAAATGTGATTTTATTATTTTTTTAATTATTAAAAGAAAAAAGTTTTTTTTAAATATATAATGTTAATAACTAAAAGGTATTAGTGATGAAAATAATATATGTAATATGATGGATAGATGAAGTACGAGTGATAATGAGGGCAGAATAATTTTGAACGAGTTGCAGCTTATGGAGGGTTTTGTGAGGAAGCCCAATAAGAAGGGAATTACAGTAGTCAAGCCGGGAAGTTAAGTGGAAAAAGAATAAGAAAAAAATATATAAAATTAAAAAAAAATAAATGTCAAGAACCTAGTTACATAAGTATGCACATCCCAAGCTAATAAATACACAATTATCGGACTGTATATGACTGTAGATAGATCATTATTCATAATAATACTCTTTGGTCTTTATAACAGTTTATAATCACACCCCAAGTGAGGACGAGGTTCCCTTAATTTTAGTATAACACATTTTTGTACTGTATTTCGTCTGTTCTGTAAAGCTGCTTTGAGACAATGTCTATTGTTAAAAGTGCTATACAAATAAATTTTAATTGAATTTGAAACACATCCATCAAACTGTAAGGGTTCCCCCTGTGCAGAGTTTTAAGCCACCCCACAGATTTGAATTTGGATTCTTTAAGCCATTCTCTTAATATAGGTGTATGCTTTGGGTCATTGTCATTATGAAAGGTAAAATTCCTCTTATCATTATCATTATATTTTTTAGCTTACTATCAGACACCAATAAGACAGGTATTTGTAGCTATTCATGAATCCCTCCAACTTGAAAAACGCCCATAAAGCATGATGCTGCCACCACCATGTTGGTGTACGGTGGTTCTTTGTGATTTTTGTAATTTTAGAATTATTATATCTTTTATCAGATCATAACACATTTTGCCACATGGTTTGGGGTGATTTAGTTGAGCCTGGATGTTTTTGTGTGTTTTTTGTCTGTATCCATCACCCACACACTGGAAGAATACCAGAGATTATTATCACATGCAGAGAGTAATCAGTACATGCAAGATATTTTTGTAGCTCCTTTAATGTTACTTTAGGTCTCTCAGCAGCCTTCCTGGTTAGTTTATGTCTTGTCTTTTTATATATTTTAGAGGCACATCCTGTTCTTGGTGATGCCCTGAAATATTTCAGGTTGTTTTTCACCTAATTCCATTTATAACTTCACACCTGACAATCATAGATCTTTTTTTTTTTTTTTTTACATGACAAAAGCTTGCTATTTTGTAGTGTATTAACTTCTCTACAAATTCACCTCACGATGATATACGTGATTAATAAATCTATATTTGCTAGCTTCCCTGGCTTCTAAGAAGTTTGTTATATATAAAGATATATTGCTGGACACCTTTGAAAACCGATTCGGCTAATTGTCACTGGCAGTTGGTGTTTTGCTGAACCTCTCTCAGCAGTCAGCTGACAAGTACGGATTTCCTAACAGACATAGCCGAGGAAATCCGTCCATTTTCCTGTCAGGAAGGGACGTTTACTCGTTCTCCTCTCTTTCGAAATAGTGCGTGGTCAGTTAGAGAACCTCCCTTGTTCACCAGGAACAGACTGACACCTTATTCTCCAAAAGCAAGAAGAATGCTAAAGAACTTGGTGGTCATGAATGCGTGAAACTTCTCCATCAGGCCTCATAACTCATGGTTTAAGGGAGTTTCAAGTGGATTTTTTCATGCATTCTTATCTTTAAGGATTTTAGGAGTGCCCAAGTGTCCTTGATCTCAGAAAGCAGCCATGCGCTATCTCTTCATTTTAGGATTCATAGTGCTTTTATGTGGTTTACAAATCGAGGTAAGTTGTTTTGAAATTAAGTATCTTTAGTATATAAGGTTTAGGATACTTTACAGTTTCTAGACAACATGTAGCTAGATTTTTTTTCCTTTTAAAATCCTCACTGTAACCTCAGATCATAGACGGTTTTCAGTGTACTTCATGCTTAGATTATCTGATATGTTGATTTGGTTTAAGGCTACCTCGAATCGCTGTGATGAGGCACACACTGTTCACCACTCCACTGTGTGCACGTCCTGCGCTGCTGCACCTGCTATAGTCTGCCCACAAGGCTTCAGGAAGACTTTGACTAATGTTGAGTGCCGGTAAGTGACAACATCTTATTCAGCTTGTACTAGAAATCTGCAAGAGTTTTGCTCCAACAGCTGTAATGCTCAGAGCTTTGCAAGAAAGAAACCCTGTGTATCAAAGACACATCATAATCCCATAACTGCAAAGAAAACATTTTGTGATTTTAAACAGCGATACAAAATGACAGTTAAGTGGTAAAGAAAATAAAAACAATATTCCTCATACTAGACATGCAGTTTGCTTCTTCTTGGTACTGTTTGTTACTCCTCTGTATGGTAGTGTGGCTAACTTTGCTAAACAGTAAGAAAACATAACAAGTTTAGCACAAATTAGTGCAAGCTGCATGCCTATATCTTTACACACACACACCACAAAGTGCAATAAATTGTGCAGTTATTAAATAGACACAGTTTACGTGATTCCTGACACTCTATGGCACATGTTTATGTTTAAAAAACTGTCAAAAAAGCATCACTGAGCTAAAAATAATATTCATTTTAAGCTGGATCACTCTGAGTTAAAAAGCATCAGGTAGGAATTGGAACTGTATGAAACACATTCTACAGATAATATAAAAAAAGATTTTAACAAATAACAAATGGTATTATTGAGTCAAACGATGTCTTCTAATGTGAGCGTGTGATTATTTGTGCAATGTTCGCGATCTTGAATATAGTCAAATTTGTCTAGCATTTCCTATTTTAAGAATACGCTAAACTTATTCTATGATTATTAAGCCCCTTGTGTCTATCTAGTCAGAGCGTGTTGTGTCTGATTTCTCAGCTACAAGGTGCAGGTTGGCGACCGCCTGCTGGAGCTTCCTGGCTGCTCTCGCTCCTGTGAGAAAGTCGCTCTCATCAAGCGATGCTGTCCTGGCTTCTTTGGGTCTCTGTGTTCATGTGAGTTTGATAACTCTATATCAAATTCTGCTCCAGATATGGTCTACATTGTTCCTGTTGCTACAATTAAGGCAGTGTTTTATCTGTTCAGCATGTCCTAGAGTGTCAGAGAAAGTGTGTAACTGGCATGGTACCTGCATGGATGGTGAATCGGGGAACGGCACCTGTGTGTGTGAGGTAATTTATAAAATGTTCTTTAGACTTACATTTATATTGTATGATGTATGATATAATGATATTCATGAGATGCCTCAATAAACACACAAAAAAACTTTGATAGTCAGTCATCAGTCATTTTCTATTGCTTAACTGAACTTCTCGGATCACGGGGGTCTCAGGCGTCATCGAGCATCAAGGCAGGATACACTCTGGACGGAGTGCCAACCCATCGCAGGGCACACACACACTCTCATTCACTCACGCAATCACACGCTACGGGCAATTTTCCAGAGATGCCAATCAACTTGCATGCATGTCTTTGGACCGGGGGAGGAAACCAGAGTACCCGGAGGAAACCCCCAAGGCACGGGGAGAACATGCAAACTCCACACACACAAGGCGGAGGCGGGAATCGAACCCCCAACACTGGAGGTGTGAGGCGAACGTGCTAACCACTAAGCCACCGTGCCCCCCAACTTTGATAGTAATAATCAAAATAATCATTATGATGATGATGATTATTATTTGTAGTAATAGATTGCATAACTAAAAATTACTGCTGCACTGTTTTTTGTGGGTTTTTTTTTTGCCATTTTGTCAGCCTTTCCGTATCCAGGTGTTTTTCCTGTTGTCAGTTTATCTGCCCTACATACAAAATGTTAGGAGGTTAAATGTGTTACTGAAGTGAAATCTTTATGAACAGGGAAATTGGATAGATGTTTTTTTTTAAAGAGTGTAGTGTTGAATAACTAATATACAGTAGGGTGAATTTGCTGTGTAGAATTTTGCTTGACGAATGTCATCGGCAGCGCTTTTACACCACAGCCCCTTGTATCTTTCTTTCTTGTCAAGTACAGTAAACAGTTTTCCAGGTTCCCTTGTGCTGTGTGTTGTACAGTACAGACCATGTGTGTGACTGTGTGTATTTGCAGGAGGGCTACACTGGGTTTGCGTGTCAAAAATGTTCTAATGAGAAGAACTATGGTGAGCGCTGCAACTCAGGTATGTGACACTTTTAATGCTAACTTACTGTTCTGTGTTCCTCAATATGCATTTATGGTATCCTCCAATCTTGCCATTGCACTTTAGAGTTCATTATTATGTCATACTACTAAGTGTCCCTTTACAATATAAGCATAGTCACATACAGTAGTATTTTAATAAAATGCACCTCTTGTCCTAGCTATATGTATATGTTGTTAGTGTTGTTATGTCTGTTGTGCCAAGATTATGCTACCTTGTTATGTCTGTTGTGCTTTTTATTATGCTACCTTAAATATATACACGTTCTGTGATCCGGTTGCTTTGTAACTGTATGTGAAATTAATTAAATCATTCTCACACAAACAATTACTCAACAGTATGGATATATTATTAACAGGTTCTGCTATACTTGTTGTTGTTTTTTTTTTTTTGTATCTTTATGAGAAGTACATTATTTTTGCTTTAGTGTGCGATTGTGTGCACGGAGAATGTAATTCTGGACCAAATGGAGATGGACAGTGTTTCTGTCAACCACCATATTCAGGACCAAAGTGTGACCAAGGTAAGGTTGGTTATAGCTCAATTATAGAAAAATAAATAAGTAAATAAAACCCATGTGCGTACTGAATGTAGTTAATCAATCAAAACAATTCTTTAGTTTCTGTAGTTTTGCACTAGAGCTATAAAAGTATAATTTTGGAAGCAAAAACTAGCCCAAAAAGGAAATCTCACATCTTTCAGTTTTTATAATGTTAACAATGAATTATTCAAATTAAACTGAAAATCACTTCTAATAACTCTACTTAGTAACTCATGAGATCTCCTGCTTGTGCTTCACTCTGCCGAGGTCAGCATATGCGCATTATTAGCTTCATGATTTATACAACAGGATGTACATCAATAACAAGGGTAAATAAAATGACAAACTATTAGTTTCTTGTGAAAGTGCCTTTTACAACAACATACAGCTAACTTTCCTATATCATCATAATCAGAACGTTAATGATGAACCCAGCTAATGAAATCACTGCCTTAAGTCCTGAATAGAGCCCATCGTTAATGTAACATATTCTATTCAACCAGTTTAAGCTCAAAGCACTGTAAAACATTGATGATTAAACCTTAGAAACAAAAGTACACCTGTTGACTTCAAGATGAGCTTTGTTTCAATTCACAGGTACTCAAAGTTACTTTAAAAGTTTCCTATATTAAAACTTATAAACTTGAGTTCATAATCCAAAGCTTTTCATGATAATTGGAGTAAAAGAGCAATAGTGCAGTACAAAAAAATTAAGCAATATTAATTCTGGTTTCCTCTTGCAAAATTTCAAGAGAGGATTTATTCAAAGCACGATAATTTTTTGTAACATGACATGCTTATACTATTATGCAGTTAACTGACAATGATCAGAGGTATGTTTAGGACCGAGCTGGAACAGAAAGCAAAACAAAGAAAAAAGGAAGGCAAACGAATAAAGCAGAATGTACACAGAAAATCTGTGATCATTGTTCAGCGTATAGCATATGCAAAGATCTTACTGCATTTGTCAATTAGTGATGTAAATCACAGCATCTGTTATGAGAATATGGGTCTGTTAACAAATTACCTGAATATGATTATCATCATATTTTTAGATCTTGACATGGATAGTTTCTGTTGTGTCTTTCATTATGCAGTTACGTCCTCCTGTTCAGATTGCAGTCTCTACTCATATTGTAAAGGAGAGGGTTCGAGTGCTCGGTGCGAATGTCTTCCATCGTTTTCAAAAGTTGGGCACATCTGTGTAGGTGGGTCTCTTTTACACGATAGACATTTTAAATTACGCATTGCATGTCATATGCATATCATATGTCATAGAATTTCATTATATAGTTCTATTATATAGATGATTTTTGGCATTTGTGAAAATGTTCCCACTTGTTGTAAATCTTGACTGGTGCTGTCTGAAAAAGCTGATACATATTTTATTTAATGGATTATATGGTTGACAAAATATAGTGATGACTAATGTGATCCAATTCTTCCGTATTAAGATTACAGATATTTTAATAGTAAACAATAAACATAAGTCGGTAACTAATCCCACCATAGACATTTTTTTCCCAAGCTTTATGATATTGTGATCATTTAGATTGCTGATGTGTTATTGTCTAAATCTATGCTTACTAGATCCAGCCATCTATAGACAATGCCAACAGGCTTGACACTTGGATGATATATCTTAGCCTAAAACTGGATAAACCTGGTGTTTGAGTGAAGCAGTAGGACAATAGTCACACTGGGACATTTTGATATTTACAAGACCCCAATCCCATAGAAAATTTCAGCGATTAATGAATTCTATCTAGATTTAGATATTTGGGAACAGCAGGTGAAAGCCAACAATATCCATTATATGTCTACCTGAACTGCACTCCCAGTCAGTGGACTTCTTTCTGGTGGTATTAAAGGCAATGGAAGGGGGTCACCAACTACTAGCAGAATCAAGCTTATGAAAACATATCTCTGTAGCTTATTTGATCTACATACATAGAAAAACCCTAAAAATATATTTTTAATTTGTTACATTCAGCCGATCTTGCTTCCTAGTGTACAGATTAGCCAACCCTGGTTATAGAATACTGTTGATATTGAACCTCTTACATCCAATTTCAGGTGTTTGCACAAAGGATGTTTGCGACATGAATGCAGATTGTTCGTATAAGGGTGCAGGGCAATTTCAGTGCACATGCAAAGCTGGCTTCGAGGGAGATGGCAAATTCTGCACCCCGAACAACTCTTGTTCTGTGAATAATGGAGGCTGTCCGATAGACTCTACTATTTGTGAAAACACAGGACCAGGCCAAGTGAGCAGTGGCTTTATATTCATATTTACATAAATATTCTTATTCCTGATTCCTTTATACACAATTTATGATATTATTTAGACCTTTGGTCATGGCCTGTTAGTTTTCTGATAAATATGTGTATGTCTGGCTTGTCAGTCAATATGTGTATGTAAGAGCGGGATGGAAGGAAAAGACCCTCGTTCTGGCTGTAAGCCGAAATCTGGCTATAAGGAGAACACATGCCACAGGACTGCACAAAGTGAAACTGGCCAGGATGGAACAGTCAGGTCAGCTGTAGTTCTTTACTCTCTCCAATTTAGTGGCATTTCCAATTTCTGCAAATCCCTAATATTGACGAAACTTGAGATTAGTACAAGGCAATTTATTGCTACAAAAGTAATTAGACTTTTGTAGGGTAACTGCAAATTCAATATTTTTCACAAATCAGTAAGAAAACAGATAAACAGATCTAGTATCTAGTAGTTTTTTGTGTCACCACTTTTTTTTTCAAAATGATTTTACTACATCATCTTGGGTTTGATAATAAGCTATGGCCCAAATTTACTAAGATTCCAAATAACAAGGTATAATTTGTGTGTTGTAGGAAAAAAATATTGATTTTCCTTTACATCATTCCATATTTTGTGGCTTTAGGAATGCAAAATGACCCAAAAACTAATACATTAACAGCCAAAAAAACTCATAGAAGAATGACAAAAAGGTTCAAATAAAAAAAATGACTTAAGTTACCTCTACTTTTACTCACTTATGATGTATGCGGCTGTAAATGCTTGCTTAGAATGAGAATTTGCATTCTAAAGTGACTTTTAGGCTTAAAAAAATAATTGTGGGTGTAAAATAAATTGATTTGCATTGACACCATTCTGTAATTTGCACTATTGGACCCAAATAGTATATTCAGAATGGATAGTGAAAAATGCCCTGTGTTGCAAAATGCTTGGTTAAGATTTCTCCATCGATGGACAGGGTAGAAGTGCATGAGACACACATAGGAAGTCAGAAATGGTTCATATATACTGGCGCTGTTACTTATTTATGTCCTTATCATTGAAGAAACTGGATTAACATTGAAAATCCTCAATGATTCAGAGACAAGTTCCTATGTAGTTGTAAAATTTTAAACCATTGTTGTGTTTTTAGATGTATTTGCAATCCTGGACAGATCGGTGATGGGTGGCGCTGTTATGGAGATATCATGGAGCGTGTTTTGGAACTGGATCGGGAAGGCAGCCAGGCAGGAAACCTCACCGGAAGCATTGCATTGTTTGGTATTTCTGCTGACGTTATGCACAGATTGTCTTTTCTCTATAGAACTTATTCACACTGCAGATATTTTTAATAATAGATAATGTACTGTAATTATCACAAATGTTTTGTTTTTATAGAGAGAGGATGTAATCTCATTCTGAGCAAACATGGGCCATTTACAGCTTTTATCCCAGTGGACACATCACAAGTGAGTAACATTAGTAGTAAATTTAGTTGCTTTTAATTTAATTATTAATTAAATTAAAAGCTAATAGTCATTTATATATAAAGGGCCTAATAGTCATTTATATATAAAGGGCCATGTAGGTTTGGATTTTATTTTCCCTTAATAATAAATACCTTCATTTAAAAATTGCATGTTGTGTTTACGTTTGTTAAATTTGATTAATATTTAAATTTGTTTGATGATCCAAAACATTAAAGTGTGAAAAACGTGCAAAAGAAAAAACTGTATATACATATTTCATGGTCACAGTATTTAGTTTAAGGCAGGTTTTATGAAATAGTGTAAATTAAGTATGCTTTCAAAAATATATATTTTAATTGTTTATTTTAACAATTTACAAAATGCAATATGAGCGAACAGAACAAAAATCTAAACCAATATTTGCCGTGACCACACTATGGCTTCAACCCAGCATCAGTTCTTACACTTGCACAACTCTGACATGGAAACAGGGTTAAGTGACTCAATGAGTCTGATGAGTCAAGACATATTTGGCTGTAGCAGGAGGCAGTTTTTGAGGTACAATGATGAGTTTCTTCAGGCAACATCTGATCAGCACCAAAATTATTCAGCAGAAGGACAACAACTCTAAACATACACCCAATGTCATTAAGAACTACCTTCAGTATAAAGAAGAACATTTAGTACTGGAAGTGATAGTTTGGTCCATAGAGTCCTGATTTAAGCATCATCTAGTCTGTCTAGGATTACATGAAATGACAGAAGGATTATAGGCAGCCTACATGCACAGAAGCTCTTGGTTAGTTCTCCAAATGTTTGGAACACATGCCGAGCTCCTTTAAAAACTGTGTGCAAGTGGACTGAAGAATTTATTTGAATTGTTTTGCTAGCAAAGGGCGGTCACACTAAATTGATTTGAATTGGATATCTTTTCTGTTTATTTACTTTCCATTTTTTAATTGACTGTGTTTGTGTGTGTTTTGGTTGTTTATAGATATCTATTGGCAAACTTAATCAGCCAAGAAAAGCAGAAGCCATCTGCAAACACCACCTCATTCTTGGCCAACGTCTTTACAAAGATTTGGAAGGTCAAGATTTATGGACATATGGAGGGGAACTTATGAGATTTAAACCAAACAAGGTGAATTACCATTATAAAATTATTTTTTTTTCTTCTACATATAATTGTCTGTGTCTATTCACAGCATTTTTATTTGTTCTTTGCAGAAGTTTATTTCCAAAAATGATCCAGATACACTGTTCACCATAATCAAAAGTGACATACCTGCATCCAATGGAATTATCCATATAGTGGACAAAGTGTTTACTTTTGCTACTGTTGACACCTCAGACAGCGTTGAGGTAAAACAATGAGTTTCAAATATTATGTTTTTAAAGAACACACATGGCTCCTTTTACTCCAAATGTATTTGATCAGCCGGGAATTTTTTGGTTCCTGACATTAGCATTTTTAGTCAGTTTGCAAATAGTAGGCTAACAAGCAAGCTAACAAATAAGAGCTAGCAGTTAGCATTGTGCAAAGTAAACCATCATGCACTTGTAATCTGTGCTGGATTCTTGAAAAACGAAATAATAAAGGACGATAGGGTGCAGTGATAAAGGAAAACTGTCATCAACCGTGTGATATGATCACCATGATATTTATGTCTCTTACACCACTAGAATTGAAAAGTTAACAACGATTATTTATTAAAGAACGACATAATGTTTTTATGCTTTTAAAGTTATGCATAATGTACAAAAAGTGTTTTATAAACAGTTGTACTCTCAACAGCTTCTGTATTATGTCTATCTTGAGGATTCATTTCGATTTTATTTTATTTGGATAGCATGTTAAACAAAGGACATTGTCTTGAATTACTTGAAAATGACAAAGTTAAAAATTAAATTCATATCTATTCATAATAAACAAGCTTGTGGCAAGAAAAATCCTCCCTGAGATGATATGTAGACAAAATTCTGAGAGGTACCAGACTCAAAAGGGAACCCATCATCATCTGGGTGACACCAGATAGTGTGATTATAAATCAGCCAAGTGGAGTTGTGTAACCTGGAGCTTTGGAGCAACATACAAATCAGTGTCATTTCTGAGTTCTTTATGAATTTAATACTAATTTAATACTAATTCCTTCCTGCTGAAACCATCAAATGTTCTAGATAATCAGACAAAAATTGAAGCTTGTCATGTTACCAAAAAAATGTCAGAAAACTGACAGCTACAATAATTACAGCTGTCCCTCTGAGTGCTGCTATTGCTGACACTGGAGAAAAAAGTGCTGTTTTCACATAAAAAGATGCCATGGAGTATTTTTAAAATCTGTTTTATCTGAAGTGCCTACCATAGAAGTTTCTGTAAAGGTGCTACTATAGAAACGATAACGCATTTGAACAATTGCATTAATATAATATTGTGCTTTGCCTTGTGTCAGCCAAGCTGTTATAGCAAAAATCTGTTTTCAGGGAATCTAATAAATGGACAAAAAGTCACAGAAAAAATCTGAGTCAGGCTCAAATAGAAAGTTCAACCCAAAATAATAGATGAAAACTTTATCTTGGCTGACCAACTATATTTGCGTTACAATGTGCATTGTATCATTCCTTTCATTAATCATTAAGTGGCTTATATTGTTTTCTAACTCGTACTGTTATGCAACTACAGTTTTCTTCAAAAACCATCGGCGACATTCTTGCAGAAGATGCCAGATTCAATAGATTTGTATCTCTGATAGATGTGAGTGTTCTCTTCATTTTTTTCGGAACCTTTGAATGATCAGGATATTTATCGTCTTCATATACAATAAGATGCGTGCTCTTCAGGCTTTTCCTAAGTCATTTGAAGCTTCCAACTGATTTGATTTTGTGTTATAGAACTGTGGAGCTCAAATGCCACTCCAAGGTCCAGGGCCACTCACTCTGTTTGTCCCAACCAATAAAGCTGTGGACAGATCTAGGGATGGTAGTATAATATACATGCTAAAGGATGTAAGTATTGGATGTGAATATCTAATCATTTTTGTTTTAGTTCAAGTCAGTATTCAAATAATTTTATTGTTCCACATATATGCATTTCTTCCAAAGGCCAAGCACAAACTTCAGGAGCTTCTGAGGCACCATATGTTCTCTCAGGCAGCAGTAAGGCTCTGTTTGCATTTTAGCTATTGATATTGTAGGTTAATTTTTTTTAATTGACCCTAAATGTATTCTATATGAAATTAGTCTAGTTTAGTTCTGCCCTAAAGCTTTGAATTGAATGTAGTAAACAAGCCATTTGGACAGATTAACAGCTTAATAGATTTGAATTCCCAAATGTTAATATTCATGTTTCAAATGACTCCTTTGTAAAACCCCACACATGACCAGTGTGTAGTCTGTAAAAAATTATTATAATCAACATAACTTCAGCCTTTCTGACAGAATTCTCCCATTAATTATCAGATCTAGTGAGTGGAATAATAATGAATTGAAGTAACCTGTGGTTGTCCATGAATTTACAGTGTTCAGCTACACAGTGAAATTTGATTTATGTTGTGTGACATTTTTGAAGAACTTGAAGAGATATACTAAATGTATACGAATGTAAGCAACTTTAGTTGAAATAGACCTCTATTACTTGTTAGTCACTTTAGCTTCAAATCTACAATGCAAAACTAACAAATGTAAGACACCAAAGTAAAGGGAGATTTGTGTTAAATTTGTTTTATTTGCATGAAAAAATGTTGTAGGGTTAGCGTCTTATGTACATATGCTGCACATGTACATTTTTGTAGGTAACTGTGGACCAGCTGGCAAGCATGACAGAGATCCAAACCATGGCTAATCAAGTCATACTAATCAACGTCACTGGTGATGTAAGTCACTGCATTTGTTTAAGGTTTTTCTGGAACTACACGTGTGCTGTTTCATTATGAAATCATGATAACTGCTAAACATCTTAGCACTATATAAAAAAAAGAACATATATGTTACAGTTAATGCTAGTAATTGTAATCACATAAAAAACAAATAATAAAAGCGCATGCCCTACAAGTTAAAAACTGCTCACACAACGCAAGTCAAGTCAATCATTTGGAAAGATTTTCATTAGACTGTCAAATTAAATAAAAATCTGTAACACTTCACAACAATACTATAGTAGCACATTAAAAAGCAAATAAAACCTTCCAGATACTACAGACATTATCTTAAGAATGCTGCCCAAAATAAAATGCTGAGTCCTGTAAATGGGGTAGTTACATTTTTTATATATCTATAATATAGTCAAGAAGCTTTTATTTTTATTTCAACCATGTGTAGCTGATGCAGTACATAACGAAATGAAAGAACAATTCTCAAGGACCAAGGTGCTACATAAAACCATAGAGGGCTACATAAGACAACACAGAGCTCCATAAAACAAATCACAACACATCTAAGGACTAAAAAGTAAAGTACATATTATGCAACCTAGTGCAAACAGTGCAAGACAGACAGACAGGACAGATACATATAATATAGCGCTGACCGGAGTACAATATTGGCAGTGCGCAAATAGAGATTAGTAAGAGGGTTTAAACATATGTTCACTTCCAATAGCATCATGACTTAACATGACTTACAGTATGTAATATAAAAATGCCTTGCTGCATTATTGAATGTAATGAACCTAAGAAATGTGAGGCATTCTCACACCTCTAGGGTTGGAGGTTCAATTCTCACCTCCGCTCGGTGTTTTTACAGTATGTTCTCCACATGCCTCTGGGTTTTCCTCCTGATACTCCAGCCTCCTCCATAGTCCAAAGACATGTGCTGTAGAGATCGGCAACTCTAAATTGTCTGTAGTGTGTGAATGGGTGTTTGAGTGTGTGGGTGATTATTGTTCCATGTGTAGCAGTACGGAAAGTGGATGTATTCCAGCATCAAGTTTTGTCTTCCTTTTCACCTCAGGGAAGAGTTTTGCTCACTGAAAAAGGAATTCACCTTAATGTGAAAGATATTGTTGCATCCAACGGAATTATTCACATGATTGATGGACTTCTTGTGCCGCCGTCCATCGTTCCGATCATGCCTCATCGGTGTGATGTTAATGAGACCACCATCATTACGGTATGTACTGTAGGTGAATTTGGGATAAAGTGATATACACTGATAAAACCTTTATTCTCTTGTTGTAGTTGTTATCACTTGTTATAATAATATATATTATATACTATATTATACACTCATCTAAATAAAAATATACCTTTTTCAAATACCATTTTAAAGGTGTGTATATTCATTTTTCAAGAGCAAGATGTATAAAAAAGGTACAAAAATAGACTATTTTTAATAGTACTACCTGAGCTGCAAGGAAAAATAAATTTTGGTAACTTTATTTCTGAGATTGTATTGAATAAAAACATCAGTAAAGCAATGATAAGAGAAACCATATGGACTAATCACTGAACCCAGATATTTATTACTGTATATAAGCTGAAATACTTTGGACCAGGTATTGAGCCCTGAGGTACTCCTGAAGTTAGGCTGTGAGGCGATAATTCTAAACCTCTTCAGGATCGTAATGATTAATATTGTTTTCTTGAAGTATTAAAACTGTGATGTATTAAAATCAATGGCATTGGTATTGATTTTATTGGTATTTTTCCACCTTTATTATTAGAGCTGATATTAAAAAAATGTTCATATGTTGCTTTTAAACCTGTTTACCTTATTTGCAGAGTCCATGTGTAATGTGCAAATTCGTTGCTGAGTCACATTGTCCACCCGGAAGTGAAGAACAGGTATATTTTACATGCTATAGAAGAGATATAATGCCTCTGTAATGAATCTACTGTATTACATAGTGGTACAACAGAAGCTTTTTAATATCTCACTGAAAGTCTTATACCACTTATTCAATTGTATCATTGTGGTTGGGAATAGAATTCATTATTGATTAATTAAACTGCTGGCATATGGTCCATACATGCTGACTTGCACTTTTCTGTTCTATTAGACTGCCCATTTTTATAATTGTGATCCTCTTCCTGATCCACGATGGAGTGAATTTACCAGCGTACGAGGCTGTGCGAAATACTGCAAAGCAAAACGAACGGTACGAGAGCAAAAAGTGTTGCATAAATGATAGATTTTTATCTCAATTGTCTCATTGCTTAGAGTAAATAAAGATTTGGGAATAACACATGAGAACAATGATTTCTTTAAAAAAATTCTGGTAGATGAAATATATATCATAAAAAATGTTAGCATTAGCAAACAAACGAAATTCAAATAAAAGAAAACAAAAAGAAAAGGTTTAGAAAAAGAAAAAGAAAAGCTGAACAGTAACCTTGTCACAAAAGTCTGTACACTGTAGAGAGAAATATAGTTAAAATTAAAATGAATCAAGAAAACAACTGCTAAAATATTTTTAAGCAATTACCAGTTCAATAATGAGCAAAATATCTCATCAGGTTGTGGCATGTATTATTGTTGTTAAATTTTTTAATAGAAATGTTAATTGCTACTTGCATTGTATTTAGCAAGATATATTATATATATTTACTAATATATATATATATATATATATATATATATATATATATATATATATATATATATATATATATATATATATATATAAAAACATTGTGTGTTTTAGAGGGCTGAATGCTGCAAAGGCTTTTTTGGACCTGACTGTAAACCCTGTATTGGAGGATTCCAAAACCCATGTTATAACAAAGGCACTGTAAGTACAATGCCTGTTTTTCTTTTACAAATCTGTGTTGTTGTCCCACAACTCATCAATGAGCTTCAACTTAACATGCTGTATAAACTTCTTCTTCTTCTTCTTCTTCTTCTTCTTCTTCTTCTTCTTCTTCTTCTTCTTCTTCTTCTTCTTCTTCTTCTTCTGCTTCTACTTGCTGTCTCTGACTGCACATCCAGAATATTTATTGGGTTTCTAAATGAATTTCTGGTTTAATATTTTATATACTTTCATGCTTTACACGGTTTCAATCATTTGCCATTGCTCTGCAAACACAAACATGATTTATAGTAACACAAATTCCACCCACAACCTTCCCCCACATCGTTGCCAGTTAACTGCAAATTATTGATGGAGATGATAAACAGTTTCCTCAAGCTTATCTAATTAGCCAAAGAACCAATCTCAACAAAACATATCCTTTACACTGATAAAGCAGCTATTTCTCCCAGTGCCTCTGTTGATGATCTCTGATTCTGGAGCCCACTTACTCCTTTGATTCTCACATTCACTTCAAATTTCTTGCTCCTTGAATGTTTTTATTTTACTTTTTTATTCGGTTAAATATTTAAATCATTAATGATTTGCTTACTCAGTGGATAAAGGTACTTTCAAAAACAAAACTGTCTCATTATTATTATTATTATTATTATTATTATTATTATTATTATTATTATTATTATTATTATTATTATTAACAGTGCTCTGATGGCATTTATGGAGATGGCTCATGTAAATGTAGGCCAGGCTTTATGGGCATCGGGTGCCACATCTGCTCTAACCCAAAGAAACACGGAGAAAGCTGTGATGAAGGTAATAACAACTGATTCTTAATCTGTGTCCTTATAACTTTGACTGCAACATAATGGCTAAAATATTTATTTGAATTGCATTGAGCAGATGCAATTACCTCATCTGCTCAATCTGCCTCATATGCCATGTAGTAGCAGTGCAGTGTATAAGATCATATAGATCCAGGCAGCAGCTTCAGGTTATGTTCACATCAGAATGTAAACACTAGTTTGTCTGTGTCATGAATGTTAGTGCTAGATGGGCTGGTTTGAGTATTTCTATAACTGCAGATATCTGAAAAGGATATATATCCAGTGAGCTGCATTTCTTTGGATTTAATTGCGTTGTTTAAGAGTTAGGTCAACAGATTGACTCCCATTCTGTAATATGTAATTGTGCTGAGCAGAAAAGTATCTCAGCATTTACACATCCAATCTTGACACGAGTTACACTTTTGTCAGCCAAGAACAGAAATCTGAGGCTGTAGTGGCGACACGCTCACAGTAACTAAGCAGTTGAAGATGTAATCATAGAAAAACAGTCTTGTGTAATGAATCTTGATTTCTTTTGAATCTTGATTTCTTTTGGTCAGAATTTGGTGTCACCAACATGAATCCATGAACTGAAACTGTCTTGCACTAACAGTCTAGGGTGGTGGAGGTGGTAACAGTGTGGGGAATACGTTTTCCTGGCACACTTTGGGCTGTTAATACCAATCCATCACAGCGTAAATGCCACAGCCTATTTGAGTATTGATGCTGAGCATGTACATGCCTTCATGCACACAATTTATCATCTACTGGCTACTTTCAACAAAGAAATGCATCATTTCACAAAGCAAAAGTCACCTCAGATTGGTTGCTTGAACAGAACAATGAGTTCAGTGTTGTTCAGTAATCTTCCCAGTCACCTATGAAATGTTGTAGAACGTTTCCAACCTCTTGTAATTGGAATCCATGCCATGAAGAATTGATTCTGTTTTGAGAGAAGGGACACCCTACATACCATTAGTATAGCGTTCCTCTATTGTAGTGTATAATAAGGGCTGCAACAATGGCTAAAATAATAATCAGTAATTAAATGCTTAAAATCTTTTGAACAGATAATTCTACACAAATCAATAATAATAAAGAATTAGTATTACTACGTGATTGTCTGCGTGATTTTATTGCATTTCTCTGTGTGTGTTTTCACAGATTGCCGTTGTGTTCATGGCGTGTGTGATAACAGGCCTGGCAGTCAGGGTGTGTGTCGTAGGAACTCCTGTCAGTCTGGATACACTGGAGAGCTTTGTGATCTTACGGCCACGCCCTGTGATTCAGACGGTGCCTCTGAACACTGCCATATCCATGCTTACTGTACACGCATTGATGCCATAAACACGTCAGTTACACTGCTGTATTTACACTTTAAACTTGTTTCTTACTTTTAATTCAAACTTCTGAAGTAATATGGTCCATGTATTTTTTAAAGCATCTCAAATAATTTTGCAAATACTGAAATACAAAAGACATAAAGTTCACAAATTCGTTTTAAAATGAGAGGTTTCTATTAAAAAAAGATGCATCATTATAGATCACCATGACATGATCGATCATTGGTTTTGTTTTTACCTCACAAAGATCTACATTTATAAAGTAGGTGTGTAGACTTTTTATATCCACAAATAAATATATATGTATATCCACATATCTAATTTTTTTACACATATATTTATTCAGTACTTATTCACTGCTTATGCATGCTATGAAACTGCTAGCAAAAGAAATGGTTCCTGAATGTGCCATCATTGTGTCTTCTCTTTGAGTACTTCTTATAATTAACGCAGTAGAAGTGACCTTTAGTTTGTAGTTCGTAGTTCATTGTTGATGCCCTGTTCTAGGTGTGTATGTAAGCCGGGATATGATGGCGATGGATACTCCTGCACTGAAGACAACCTGTGCCTGAAAACCGACAGAGGAGGATGCCACATAAATGTGAGTCACAGCACTATCTTTAATTTTTCTACTCTTTTGAATAGTTTCTGAAGCTGTAATAGAAATATGAGCGTCTGAAGTACATAACCATGTGAATGAGTTGTTAGAACTCATTTGTAGAAAGCATAACATATTTAAACTATTGTAAGAGATATGCATTAAAGCTTACGAATGTCCTTTAACTAAATGTGAACAAGCCCAACATGAAGGCCTATAATGTAAACTTGATTATCACTGTAGATTACTGACATCCATTGGAGACTTTAAGACAAACACATGACATTTCTGGGCAGCTCAGCAGAAATATATTTTATGTGTTTATAGGCACAGTGTGTATATGCAGGCCCTGGAAATGTGTCATGCGTGTGTAATGAGGGATGGAGGGGTGATGGTGTTGTGTGTGTGGAGATCAACAACTGTTTAACGGAGAATCGTGGAGGGTGTCATGAACAGGCTGAATGCACCCACACCGGACCTGGCCAGGTAACTTATAAAACTTATACATATATAAACCTATATATATATTACACTAATTGAATAAATATAAACATACTTACATTGTATTAAATCATATCAGAATGGCTTATAAACAGTATTATCCTTTCTTCTTCCTTTTCTTCTGCTTTCGGCTTTTCCCGTTACGGGTCTCCACAGTGAATCATCTTTCCACCTAACTCTATCCATCAATTATCTTCATGTCCTCATTTTACACATCTATATATCTCTTCTTTGGCCTTCCTCTCCAACATCCTTCTACGAATATAACCATCTCTGTCCTCTGTACATGTCCAAACCATCTCAATCTATCCTCTCTGACCTTGTCCCCAAAACAGCCACCCTGAGCTGTCCCTCTGATGTGCTCGTTCCTAATCCTGTCCATCCTCGTCACTCCTAAAGAGAACCTCAACATCTCTGCTACCTCCATCTCTGTCTCATGTCTTTTCCTCACTGCTACAGTCTCTAAGACATACAGCACAGCTGCTCTCACTACCGTCTCCTATATTATATTAAAAGATTATATATATTTTTTAACATTATAATCTTATTAACTTTTTTAAAAGTCTGCATGAAATGCTTAATTAATTTGAATAGTCATTCTACAAAAAATATTAGATTCATATTGAATGTTTTTAGTATCTCTTTAAAACATTATTTCTTTAAATATATATAGCATATTTAATACCTCATACTTTTATAATATTAACAGTCTAAACTTAAATAATCATTCATATTATTTGTATGCAAAATATTCTTTGTATGTAATTTTTTTTGTATGTTTTTCCTTATTATTATTTTTATGGCCTTTTGTCTATCCTTCAAATATCCTTTATAGACTATTTGTATATGCACTTAATTAGCGTAGTTTGCTTGTTATTTCTTCAGAGTGAATGTGCCTGTAAGAAAGGATTCATGGGAAATGGCATCATGTGTCAGATCGTTAATCCCTGTCTGAAAGAAAATGGAGGCTGCGATGCCATGGTTTGTATTCAGTAATACACACATTTCCCCACTGAGACAGATACGATGTGTGTATCTATGTCAGAAACACCACTCTAATCTCTAATCTCTACAAAATAGGTATATCATGGGTATTTTGTATTTATCTGAGACTGCATGAATGGTTAGCAGGCTAGTGTGTAATTTGATGTAGAGAAAATATTCTACTAATACAGATAAACTAAAACGTACTGCTTAGTTAATAGCTTTTATGGAATGAATTCAAAATAGTAACTGAAAAGAATTCGTAACTAGCTTGCTGGTTAAGTATTCATGGTATCATGGGTATTTTGTATTCTTTTGAACCGATATAGCTGATTAATGAGCTTTACTAAATCATTTATCTTTAACAATATCTGAATATCTGACTCACATTACTATCCTCAATAAAATACATTTATATACAAAAAATATACTTTTTTCCCCCCAACAGGCAAAATGTTTGTTTAATAACAGCGGCATACACAAGTGTGTTTGTCCAGAAGATCACTTAGGAGATGGCTTAACATGCTATGGGAACATACTGATGGTAAGCAACTTTCTCAGAATAATGTATTATTTAATAAAAGTTAAATCCCTGACTTTGTTCTAGACTTCTGATAAGATTTAAGAAGGTTCTTTTAATCTAAAAAGTTATAAGATATAAATGTGCAGTCAGCAGTTTAAACTATTATCATATTTTTTAAAAACTTTTCTACAAACTAAATAATTGTTCAATAATTATAAGATAATTAATGTGTACTAAATAATAAAAGTCCTAATAAATATATTTTTATCTATCTATCTATCTATCTATCTATCTATCTATCTATCTATCTATCTATCTATCTATCTATCTATCTATCTATCTATCTATCTATCTATCTATATATTTACAATGAATTCAGTTAAAAGCCTATGTAACTGAATTCATGCTCTTCCTTAACCCATTAAATAATACACATAATTTATTAATTAATTCTGCAAATTGTCATTAACCTCAAGCAACCTATTCTAACACATGTTAAAAATGTAATTAAATAATATTGCTAATTCTTGTTTATTTCATGACTAAAAATAAGTCCACATCCATCATTAGTTAAATCATTGATGATTTAATAATTGACTAATGAAATAAAAATCAGAAACTAATCTACATTTAAATGTAGTGCATTAAAAATATATATATTTTAGCTAATTAATAAACATCTGATTAATTAATGTTTATTTCACCATACTATTTTCCCACTCTTTCCAGGAACTAGATGGAAACTCGGATTTCTACACTTTCAACCGCTATCTACAAGTTTGTAAAGTTTTATTATGTGTATAAACCAGTTACAAAATATCTACTGTTTTGCAAAGCAAGTAATATGTGTGTTTTGTCCTTCAACCTTTAGAGACACCCAGTGATCAGTGCTGAGAGCAATGTGACTGCTTTAGTTCCATCCAGGGATGCATTTAATAATCTGACTGTTGCAGAAGAGCTGTTTTGGACCGATATGTACCGCCTTCCTTACCTCCTGCAGTATGCTATGATTTTTCTTATACGTCCATGCTGAAGTGATTGTTTCTGTACCTATTCAACTACAAACACATTTCCCACAGTTAGAATTATTGCTGCTTGGTTAAGGGTTGGTAATGTGTTAAATGATTCTTTTGGAATGAATGGTAAGATATATTAGAGGCTATGAATTCATAGCTAGATAGCTTAAACGTATTGACTTATTGATATAGCTAGCTTTGGGAGGTAAAGACGCATGAATTGGTATCTAAGAAAAAAAGAGAGAAGAAAACTCAAGCTGTTTGAGATTTTTGAGTACATTAAAGGTCAAAAAGAAAAAGCAGGGAGTTAAACATATCTCTATTTATTAGTTTTATAATAGATTTAGTATCTAGTTTTAGTTGTTTTTCAGAAAATTACAAATCATCTGAAATAATACTCAGTAACAAATTTCAATTACCCAAAATTCTTTATCCATTTCCTATTCCTTAAAAGAATGAATGAATGTAAATGGATGTAAGTGCAAGATATTTTGTGCTTAAATCTTTGAATTTCCTTTTTTTCTCTGAAAAAATTGGTGTTTAATTAAGTATTCAGTAATCTTTAGACACTGAAGCACTGTTCACTTTTCCAACAGTCTTTTTATTTTAGTGTGTGTGCGTGTGTGTGTGTGCGTGTGTGTGTGTGTGCGTATGTGCGTGCGTATGTGTGTGTGTGTGTGTGTGTGTGTGTGTGTGTGTGTATTTTTCAGAGCCCACTTCTTGGATGGCATTTACACCTATGATGACTTGACGAAGCAGGTCAATAAAACAGTCCCAACTAAAACCAAGACAAAATGGGAGATCACAATTAATAATGGGGTAAGAACTGATACATCCTTCTGATATGTAGGTTTTTGTGTATTTACTTTCTTTTCTCATTGCAATGTGTGAAACTGTGTTTTTCTTCTTCAGGAGCTTATGATTGATAATGCTGCTATTCTTGTCCCTGATCTCCAAGCAACCAATGGCTTCATTCACATCATCAATACAGTAATTATACATTTTAATTTCCTGTAACAGTCCTTTTGGTTGAGTACACCAACCTAACACACCTTGATTTGGTATTTTTATTCCACTCATCCTTGCAAAAATGCTCCAGATCTATTAAATTGCTAGATCTTCATGTGCACACTGCTCTTCATGTCATATCACGTATCAGAGTTTTGATAGGATTTATATCTGGGCTGTGACTGGGCCGTTTGAAGACATTGATCTTTTTCTTCTGAAGCCATTCCCTTATTGACTTGGATTTGTGCTTTGGATACTTATATATTGTTATGCTGGAAGGCGAGCATGTTGTCAGGGATGGCAGGCAATTTCAAATTAAAAGTCTTTAATGTAAGCAGGCTTGAAACAGGAGGAACAGTTCAATAAAACAGACAGTCCAATAATCCTAGATCTGGGCAAACAGTGCAATGCACAGCAAGCAGCTAACAAAGACATAAACAGTACAGTAGTCAAAAATACAGGCAAACACAGCAATGTGGAGCAGGTAGAAAACGGGGTCATATCAGATCAATAATCCAAGCAACAGGATAAACAGGCAATGTAGAGCAGGCACAGAAAGCAGAGTCAAAAACTGTCAATAAATTTGATACACTAGCACATGGGGTAATGCAGGGCAGGCAGTAATCCAAGGGTGATGAGACAGGGTGATGCAGAGTAGGCAGAATCAGGATTCAGGAATAGGCAGGGTCAAACCAAGAGAGAAGAAACATGAGGCAAGGCAGACTGATGAGACCACCTGGTGAGGAACAATGTGTCAGCAGTGTGTTTACATAGTGCAGGGCTGCATAAAATGGCCGACGCCCCGGACGTGAAAATCCAAGATGGCTGCCGAACCAGAAGTGACGTCAATAAAATGTGGAAGTAAACTTGGCAGTGCACAGAAATTTGCTGACACATTTTCTTTATCTACAGTTGTCTATTTGAGTCCTGCAGGTTTTGTGGCAAAATGGTCTGGTCTTTAGAGCTATCCATGGTTCCCTCATTTCTGACTAGAGCTCCAGTCCTTGCTTCACCATTGGTATGGTGATCTTTGTTTGATAAGATACAGTAGCATGTTTTTGCACCAAATATAAATTTATTTTCTATCTTGACCTCATCAAACCATAACAGATTTTGCAACATGATTTGGAGTGATTGTGTGTTTTATCAAAACATACATACAATATGCAGGGCTTAAATCATTTTTTCATGGTACTCCATAGCCCATAATGCAAACAATACCAATACAAGAGATTGTTGTCACATGTAGGGAGTGACCAGTACTTACATATACAGATACAATACAGATATTCCTGTAGCTCCTATGTTGCCGTACACTTCTCGGCAGCTTTCTTTTTGTCCTTTTGACTATTTTGGTGTGACGTTCTCGTTCTAACATGTGTGATGCCCAATTTTCTTAACTTGTTCAAAGCCATCAATGTCTCCTAGTGTTTTGAAAACTCCTGATGAATACTTTCCAACACTGAGATCTTGTATTGAAACAACAGGATGCAAGGAAAATGAACACATACTTCACTGAAACTGGTGCACACTGCACGTGTGTGTGTGTGTGTGTGTGTGTGTGTGTGTGTGTGTGTGTGTGTGTGAGAGAGAGAGAGAGAGAGAGAGTGTGAGAGAGTGTGAGAGAGGGAGAGTG